>NC_059432.1:9883616-10015649 GCF_021028975.2 Sphaerodactylus townsendi
GAAGGGAAAGGAAATTAACTTGGACTCCTTGGACAAAACAGACGAATTTATCAAAAGGTCAAAAAAAGAACTTGATCTAGTGTAAAAGGTTGCAGACTATCACTACATAAGTCTATGATGGTAAGATTTATTTAATATTTCAAGTCCTATATTGCAAAGGAGAAATCTTTATGTTTTCAATTGAACAAGTTTTGTTTTTGTTTTTTCCTTCTTTTTTGGTTAACTTACATCGGTGAAAAATCATTAAATTGTATAAAATAGAATATAAGTATAAAATGCAAAAGCAATGCTGATAATGTAAGTTTATATATTTATTATGTCCCCTGTCCGGAATGGATGGAGAGTTTGCTTAACTACTTAGCTTTACTTTGGCTGTTTTGTTTTACTATAGTATATCTTTGTTTGTGGTAAACTGAAGAACAAACATGAAATTTTTTCAAACAATATAAATGGTTAAACAACCCAAGGAAACGTAAAATAGTTTATGACTATTTGAGGAAGCAGAATAATGATGTTGTGTGCATTCAGGAAACCCATGTTAAGAAAGGGCATGAAGAGTACCTAAAACAAAAAGTTTTGGGAACTGGATTTCATAACTGCTATAACAGCAAGAAAAGAGGTGTATCTCTCTACGTAAAAGACAATCTATTACCAAAGGAAGTATTTAGAGATAAGGAGGCAAGAGTACAGGGTGTTGAGGTCTGCTGGGAAAATTTGACTGTTTTACTTGTAGGGGTATATGCACCAAATAAGGGGAAATCTACCTTTTATACAAAATTGATTGATATGCTACTGGATTACCCATACGATAACATTATGGTTATGGGAGATTTCAACGGGGTCATGGATGTCAGGCTAGATAAACTTTCGGAGACAAAAAAGAAGAGAGATTTAAAGAAAAAGGAAGAAGGTCTATAACAAAGTTGGAGAGATGGTGTAGAAATGTTACGTTTGAGGGATGTATGGAGGGAAAGAAATGGTAACTCCAAAGAGTACACCTTCTTCTCAAATAGGCACAGCTCACTATCAAGGATAGATATGGTCTGGGCTGGTGGTAAAATATTAGATAGAATTAAAAAGATTGACATTGTCCAATGACACTGTCAGATCATAGCCCAATAAATTGGGAACTTGAGTGTAAGAGGTCTTACGGCCCCTGGAAGTTAAAGGACTGGGTCTTAGAGAAGGAGGAGATGGTGAAAGAAATTGAAAATGAGCTATTAGAATATTTTGAAATTAACTTAAACTCAGTGGATAACATTAATACAGTCTGGGACGCAAGTAAAGCCTACATAAGAGGCACGCTCATTAAAAAAGAAAGTACCATAAAAAGCCAAAACCTCAAGAATGAAACTTTATTGAAAACCTTGAAATCTTTGGAACTACAATTACAGAGAAACCCTAAAAACATACAAATTAAAGATAAACTAAATATACTAAGAAAGGAACTACAAAATAAATGGTGGAAAGAAATAATCAATAATTTGAAATTTATAAAGCAGAAATATTTTATGCAAGCTAATAGACCTGGTAAGTGTCTTGCAGCTCCGATCAAAAAAGAACAAGAGTCAAGAACTATAAGAAAACTAAGATTGTCACATGAAACTATATTAGATCCAAACATTATTGAATTAGAACTAGTAAAGTACTATACTGAGCTTTACAAACAGGAAATAGTTCCTACTGAAGATACAAACCAATATCTGGGAAATGAAAAAATAAAGACACTTACAATAAAACAAAAAGAACTATTAAATAACCCAATAACTATAAAGGAAATTCAAACATGGCTTAATAAAGAGTGTGCAAAAGATGCCACGTGCCCAGGACCAGATGGCTTATCAAATCAGTATTATAAAAAAATTATGGAGGTTCTAACCCCACATTTAGAAAAGATTTTCAACAATATAATGTTAAAAGGAGAGACCCAAATCATGGGAGGATACCCACATTTCATTAATTCCCAAAGGTTCCATCTCATACCCACAACCGGGTGACTTCCGCCCGATATCATTACTAAATAATGATTATAAACTATTTACTTCCATTTTGGCTAGAAGGTTACAAAGTATCTTACAGGATTATATTATTGATGACCAGTCAGGTTTTATTCCTGGACGTAATGGATCCAAGAATGTACAAACTGTGTTAAATATAATAGAGAAAATGGATAAAACGCCGGGGGGAAAGTTTGCAATGGTATTTATTGGTGCCGAAAAGGCTTTCGATAATGTCAATTGGAATTTTATGAAATTGCTGTTTCAAAAAATGGAAATGGGAGAGCCTTTCATGAATGCGATGAACAGCATTTATAAAAACCGAAACGCAAAACTTAAAATAAATGGTGGATTCTCAAAAAAATTTAACATCTTTAGGTTGTCCAATCTCCCCATTGTTGTTTAATATTACAATAGAGGTACTCCTCAACAATTTAAGATTGGACAACTCATATGATGGAATAAAAATCAAGAAAGTGAATTTTAAACTACAAGCCTTCGCAGACGATCTAGTTTTATTCATTGGCAACCCTGAGAAAGCCATTCCATCTGTATTAAAGACATTTCAAACCTTTGGAAGTCAAGCGGGCTTTAAACTTAATAAGCATAAAACTAAAATGTTCCTGTGGAATGTGAATGAAGAAAACAAACAACAACTAATAGAGCAAGTTAAAATACAAACTGTGGAAAAAATTAAATATCTAGGAATAAATTTGGAGAAATCGAACAAAAATTTGTTTAAAAATAACTATGAAAAGATTTGGAAGGAAATCAGAATAGACTTGAAAAAATGGGACAATTTGGCCATATCATTATCGGGTAGAATAGCGATAATTAAGATGATAGTACTCCCCAAATTGCTCTATATTTTTCAAAACATTCCAATTATTAACTCAATTTTTTTTTCACAATTTGGAAGCAAACAATAACCCAATTCATATGGAAGAACAAGAAAGCTCAAATCAAGTATTCATCCTTCATTGAAAGGAAGGAAAAAGGAGGTTGGGCCTTACCTGACCTGAGGTTATACCATGATGCCTGTGCCCTTCTGTGGGTGAGTGACTGGATAAGTTTAGAAAACGACAAATTGCTCAGTTTGGAAGGAGTAGAGAATGTCTGGGGCTGGCACAGATATCTCTGGCCGACCAATAATAACTCGTTTACGCATTTCAAAAAACACACACTCAGAAGGTCATTACTTAACACCTGGAATAAATATAAACTTAAGCTGTACACAAAGCTCCCACCATGGGTCTCCAGGTTAGAAGCAGTGTTAAATTGTCAGTGTGCAGCAGAAAAATCATGCCCCAAATATAATGAGCTGTTAACATGGAACAATGGACAACCAAACTTAAGAACTAGGGATGACATAAAAATAGGAAGTGCAGGCTGCCACTGGTTTACCTACTTCCAGATAAGGGAAGAACTAGAAAGGGACTCCAAAATACTGGGAATCGAGCACACATACAACGAATTTGATGTTATTGCCTTAAACCCAATTAGAAAACACAAGATAAGTCAAATATATAAATTGTTATTGAAGATGGAATTGGAATCAGAAATGGTTACCGATGCAATGGTAAAGTGGGCTCAGGACTGTGGCAAAAATATACTTTATAACAGCTGGGAGGAAGCCTGGAAAAGGCATCAAAAGTATACATCCAGTATAGACTTAAAGGAAAACTTTTTGAAAGTCTATCACAGGTGGTACCTGACTCCAGTAAGGCTGGCCCAAATAAATAAAACACATGCATCAAAATGCTGGAAATGCAAAAAAAAAATCAAGGCACTTATTTCCATTTATGGTGGTCTTGCCCCAAAATTTAAAAAATTCTGGAGAAAAACGCACAAAATAGTACAAAAAATATTAGGCCATAAATTTGACATGTGTTCGGAAAGTTATCTTTTGGGTATTTTCCAGGACAATACTCCACCCAAAGATGTTAACTTATTTCTTTATATTGCCACCGCAGCAAGGATTCAAATAGCTAAAAAGTGGAAAAACAGGAAAGCCCCCAAATGTAAAGACTGGTTAAATGTCCTAATTGACTATAGAGATATAGATAAAATCTCTAGCTACCTGAAAGACATCCCAAGAAAAAGGTATGAAACAACACGGAAACCTTTAGATGTGTTCCTGAAGGGTGCATGAACTGACAAAGTGTATATACCTTGTAGAGCTCTCATGTTAACTCAGTGAATAAATGAATAAAGAATCATAAACAAAAATTAATTAGATAGCAGGTTTTTTTTCTTTTTTAAATTTCCTTTTATTTATTTCTTTATTTTGGTATACTACCAATGTATTAACGTATTTTTATAGCCGGATTGTTAGTTAGCGGACCAGTACAAGTATATTTGGTGGCTTCATGTTGGAATTATGCTAACAATACTTTTTTGTTTCTCTCTGTGTAGACAAAAAGGAGAAAATTAAACACTATAGCTACAGAAATGGTCTTAGACATAATGTAGAAACTAGATTTTATTTGTTAAAATAAGTTGTCCAATTATTGGCTCGCTATAGCCTTGTACCATCCTGCACTGAATACCTAAATATTTCTATGAATAGAAGACATGCTGTGATAACTTATCAAATTATAATATTTGCCCATTGCAATGAAGACACAAAAATGTAAATTTGTTGATAGAGGGCACATAAGATTTATGTTATTTACTTATTATATTAAGATGTTATGAACTCAGAGTCATCTATATGTAAATAATAAATTGTGACTAGAAATTGAAATACTTTGCATAAAGACCTAAGAAAAGAATCTATCTCGTTGAAGCATAGAAGGAGAAGACTTTAAAGAAACTCAAAATTCTAAACATCAGTATTTTTATAACAAGATGAACTTTTTTCAAAAAAAGTTCATGCTCTTTTTATTTCCCCCCCTAAACTTTTCTCTCTAATACCTCTCTTTTTTTTCTTTTCTATTTTTTGTTTTTATGTTTTAATATTCTACATATTGTTTTATTATTGGATTACATTACTGTACAATGGGAAATGACATTGTTATTTTATTGCTTTTGGTATAAAGTTAATAAAATCGGGAAAAAAAATCAGTCTTTGAATATCTAAACAAAATTAGTTATGAAGGCAGGAAGCCAGCAGGGGGGCGGGGGCTTTCCAGTGTTTTGCACTGAGTGTCACATGTATGACTATCTGCCACTAGGACAGAAGTCATGGGTGTGCCCTCGCTGCAATGAGCTCCTGGCACTCAGGAAATGTGTCTGTTCTTTTGAAGCCAAGGTGGCAGACCTCTAGAAGCTGAGAGAGGCAGAGAGGGTGACAGATGAGGCTTTCAGGGACCTAACAGCTGGGTCCCACTCCCAAGGGGACATCTCCCAAGATGACATCTCCAGATGTCATGGAGAATGAGAGTCTGGGTGACAGAGGGTGCCAGTCTGAGGTGGTGAAAGATGCTCCCTTAGATGTGACCCCCTTCTGGCTGGTGATCAGATATCCTCTCGCACTGAGGATACCCCTCGAGAAGGTGGGGGGGCTCCTTGTAGTGGTTGATTCAATCATTAGGAATGTAGTTGGGTTTGTGAGAGGCGTGATGACCGCATGGTGACTTGCCTGCCTAGTGAGAAGGTTGCGGATGTCACACTTCATCTAGATAGGCTGTTAGACAGTGCTGGGGTGGAATCAGTAGTTGTGGTCCACATTGGCACCAATGACATTGGGAAATGTAGCCGGGAAGTTCTGGAAGCTAAATTTAGGCTGCTAGGAAACAGGTTGAAGTCCAGCACCCCCAAGGTGGCATTCTCAGAAATGCTACCTGTTCCACACGCAGGGCGAGAAAACTACAGGGCAAGCTGGAGATACAGGAGTTCTCAATGCATGGATGAGAAAGGAAGATTGGTGTAAAGGCAGAGGGTTTCCCTAGGATTTGTTTCAGGAACTGGGGGGGGAATCCTTTTGGGATAGGAAGGCAGGCCTGTACAAAGGGACGAGGCTTCATCTTAAATCCAAAGAGGGAACCAGGCTGCTGGTACGCTCAACATTAAAAGGTGGCAGGAACAGCTTTTAAAACTGATCACTTAGGGGGAAAAGCCGAGAAGGGAGCTGAGGAGAGGTGACTTGAGTTTCCCAGAATACAGCATCTATGGGGGGATGCAGACAGAGAGGGAAGTTTTTTCTAAATCAACCACATACAGAGTGAGAGGAGCATAGCAATGTGATAAGTGATAAGGTGTCTACGGCTAAAGGAGCTAGGAGGGCAAAAATAAATAAATCCCAGGTTAGGGACAGAGACAGAGTATACAAGTGACAGAGTATACAAGAGACAGAGTATACAAGTGTCTCTATGCTAATAATAGAGAAGCTCTTCACCTAAAATGGGGAGCTGGAGTACAGAGTTTTGAAGGAGGACTTTGATATAGTGGAGCATCACAGAGACATGGTGGAATAAGAAGGGAGAACCAGTGGGATGCTGTTATCCAGGTTACAGGCTCTACAGGAAGGATATAGGACAGGGCGTATTGGGGTGGGTGGTCCCTCTACATCAAAGAGAAGCATAGTGTCACATAAAATAGACAATGCAGGGGGGAGCTAATTCCTCATACAGAAGCACTGTGGATATCAATACTCAGGGGTGAAGCATAGTTTAACATTAGGAATATATTACTGTCCCCCCCGACCAAAGCACAAGAGGATTCTGAGATGGAAAAAAGAAATTAGAGAGGCCAACAAAAGCAACAAAATGCTTAGTGGTAATGGAAGATTTTAACTATCCCCATATATAAACTGGAAAATGCATGTTCAGGTCATAGTAAGGAGGGAAGAGCATTCCCCTGGATATGCTAAGCCAATGACTGTGGCTTAGGAGCAGATGGTTAAAGTGGAACCAAATCCTTCAAGGAGAGAGTGATCTTAGATCTAATTCTATGTGGGACCCAGGACCTAGTGTGGAAATCAGTGTTGTTGAGTTGATAGGGAACAGCGACCACAATGCTGTCAGATTCCAGCAGGCTATCTCTGGTGATGCAGAACAAGAGTGACAACTACTAATGTAGTTACATTCGCCTTCAGAAAGGGAAATTTCTCAAAGATGAGGATAGTGTGCAGGAAGCTGAAAAGGGAAATTCAAGAGAGTCAAAAACTGTCCAAGATGCTTGGAGGTTATTTAAGAACACAGTAATAAAAGCTCAGCTGGAATGTGTTCCACAGGTTAGGAAAAGGCAGCACTCCAGTCCAAAAAAGAAAGCCACCATGGTTAACAAGAGAGGTTGAGGAAATTATCAGAAAAAAAGAAAATGTATTTTAGAAAATGGAAGTCCAGTTTGACTGATGAAGAATATGAGAGGGAAGACAAATAGTGGCAGAAGAGAAGCAAGTTAGCTGTTAGGGAGGCAAAAAAGTATTATCAGGAACGCACGGCTGCGAAATCAAGACCAGCAACAAACAGTTCTTCAAGTATATCAAAAGTAGAAAGCCAGCTAGGGAAGCGGTAGGCCAGTTAGATGACAAAGGAGCAAAGGGTGTGCTAAACGATGACAGGGAGATTGCAGAGAAGCTGAATGAATTATTTGCATCTGTCTTCACCCAAGAGGAGGTGAGGAAAATTCCTGCACCTGAACCATGCTTCTTGGGAGGCGAATCCGAGGAACTAGCGAAGATAGTGGTAGACAAGGAAAAAGTTCTGGCAGCCATTGATAAACTAAATGCTACCAAATCCCCTGGCCCAGATCGCAGTCACCCAAGAGTTCTTAAAGAGCTCAAGCATGAAATTGCTGATCTTGTCACTTTAATATGCAACTTATCAAAGCCACATCTTATCAAACTTATCAATCTTATCAACTTATCAATCTTATCAACTTATCAAAGCCACATCTTTTTGCTTTTCTCAAAGCCACATCTTTCAAGCTTTTCTCAAAGCCACATCTTTTAAAACAGTGTATTTTTAACAGGGGTTTGCAGGGGTTATCTCTTTTTCTCCTTAAGGCTACTAGGAGCTGAGACTGCTGGAGGTGGGGCTTAACAGGGGTTAACAGAGGTTACTCTTTGTCCTGGGCTGCTAAAGGTGGGGCTCCTGAGGTGAGTCACTCAGTCTTTAGTTCAGTCTCTGGAACCAGCAGAAAGGAGCAGCAGTGGACAAGGCATCTTGGGCCAGGAAAAGGAACAGAGTGACTCTTGGTGTTCATTTTGGAGGGCTTTTCCTCAAAGCCACATCTTTTAAAACAGTGTATTTTTAATGCCACAGGGGTTTGTAGGTTATCTCTTTTTTCTCCTGAAGGCTACTAGGAGCTGAGACTGCTGGAGGTGGGCTTAACAGGTTAACAGAGGTTACTCTTTGTCCCAATGAAGCTAAAGGTGGGGCTCCTGAGGTGAGTCATTCAGTCTTTAGTTCAGTCTCTGGAACCAGCAGAAAGGAGCAGCAGTGGACAAGGCATCTGGGCCAGGAAGAACAGAGTGACTCTGGTGTTCATTTTGGAGGGCTTTTCTCAAAGCCACATCTTTCAAAACAGTGTATTTTTAACAGGGGTTTGCAGGGGTTATCTCTTTTCTCCTGAAGGCTACTAGGAGCTGAGACTGCTGGAGGTGGGGCTTAAAAGGGGTTAACACAGGTTACTCTTTGTCCCACAAGCTAAAGGTGGGGCTCCTGAGGTGAGTCACTCAGTCTTTAGTTCAGTCTCTGGAACCAGCAGAAAGGAGCAGCAGTGGACAAGGCATCTGGGCCAGGAAGAACAGAGTGACTCTGGTGTTCATTTTGGAGGGCTTTTCTCAAAGCCACATCTTTCAAAACAGTGTATTTTTATGGGGTTTGTAGGTTATCTCTCCTGAAGGCTACTAGGAGCTGAGACTGCTGGAGGTGGGGCTTCACCCGGGTTAACAGAGGTTACTCTTTTGTCCTGGGCTGCTAAAGGTGGGGCTCCTGAGGTGAGTCATTCAGTCTTTAGTTCAGTCTCTGGAACCAGCAGAAAGGAGCAGCAGTGGACAAGGCATCTGGGCCAGGAAGAACAGAGTGACTCTGGTGTTCATTTTGGAGGGCTTTTCTCAAAGCCACATCTTTTTAAAAAACAGTGTATTTTTAACAGGGGTTTGCAGGGGTTATCTCTTTTTTCTCCTGAAGGCTACTAGGAGCTGAGACTGCTGGAGGTGGGGCTTAACAGGGCTAACAGAGGTTACTCTTTGTCCTGGGCTGCTAGGTGTGGGCTCCTGAGGTGAGTCATTCAGTCTTTAGTTCAGTCTCTGGAACCAGCAGAAAGGAGCAAGCAGCAGTGGACAAGGCACCTGGGCCAGGAAGAACAGAGTGACTCTGGTGTTCATTTTGGAGGGCTTTTCTCAAAGCCACATCTTTCAAAACAGTGTATTTTAACAGGGTTTGCAGGGGTTATCTCTCTTTTCTCCTGAAGGCTACTAGGAGCTGAGACTGCTGGAGGTGGGGCTTAACAGGGGTTAACAGAGGTTACTCTTTGTCCTGGGCTGCTCCAAGTTGTGGGCCTGAGGTGAGTCATTCAGTCTTTAGTTCAGTCTCCGGAACCAGCAGAAAGGAGCAGCAGTGGACAAGGCATCTGGGCCAGGAAGAACAGAGTGACTCTGGTGTTCATTTTGGAGGGCTTTTCTCAAAGCCACATCTTTTAAAACAGTGTATTTTTAACAGGGGTTTGCAGGGGTTATCTCTTTTTCTCCTGAAGGCTACTAGGAGCTGAGACTGCTGGAGGTGGGGCTTAACAGGGGTTAACAGAGGTTACTCTTTGTCCTGGGCTGCTAAAGGTGGGGCTCCTGAGGTGAGTCATTCTGTCTTTAGTTCAGTCTCTGGAACCAGCAGAAAGGAGCAGCAGTGGACAAGGCACCTGGGCCAGGAAGAACAGAGTGACTCTGGTGTTCATTTTGGAGGGCTTTTCTCAAAGCCACATCTTTCAAAACAGTGTATTTTTAACAGGGGTTTGCAGGTTATCTCTTTTTTTCTCCTGAAGGCTACTAGGAGCTGAGACTGCTGGAGGTGGGGGCTTAACAGGGGTTAACAGAGGTTACTCTTTGTCCTGGGCTGCTAAAGGTGGGGCTCCTGAGGTGAGTCATTCAGTCTTTAGTTCAGTCTCTGAAACCAGCAGAATGGAGCAGCAGTGGACAAGGCACCTGGGCCAGGAAGAACAGAGTGACTCTGGTGTTCATTTTGGAGGGCTTTTCTCAAAGCCACATCTTTCAAAACAGTGTATTTTTAACAGGGGTTTGCAGGGCATATCTCTTTTTCTCCTGAAGGCTACTAGGAGCTGAGACTGCTGGAGGTGGGGCTTAACAGGGGTTAACAGAGGTTACTCTTTGTCCTGGGCTGCTAAAGGTGGGGCTCCTGAGGTGAGTCATTCAGTCTTTAGTTCAGTCTCTGGAACCAGCAGAAAGGAGCAGCAGTGGACAAGGCATCTGGGCCAGGAAGAACAGAGTGACTCTGGTGTTCATTTTGGAGGGCTTTTCTCAAAGCCACATCTTTTAAAACAGTGTATTTTTAACAGGGGTTTGCAGGGGTTATCTCTTTTTCTCCTGAAGGCTACTGGGAGCTGAGACTGCTGGAGGTGGGGCTTAACAGGGGTTAACAGAGGTTACTCTTTGTCCTGGGCTGCTAAAGGTGGGGCTCCTGAGGTGAGTCATTCAGTCTTTAGTTCAGTCTCTGGAACCAGCAGAAAGGAGCAGCAGTGGACAAGGCACCTGGGCCAGGAAGAACAGAGTGACTCTGGTGTTCATTTTGGAGGGCTTTTCTCAAAGCCACATCTTTCAAAACAGTGTATTTTTAACAGGGGTTTGCAGGGGTTATCTCTTTTTCTCCTGAAGGCTACTAGGAGCTGAGACTGCTGGAGGTGGGGCTTAACAGGGGTTAACAGAGGTTACTCTTTGTCCTGGGCTGCTAAAGGTGGGGCTCCTGAGGTGAGTCATTCAGTCTTTAGTTCAGTCTCTGGAACCAGCAGAAAGGAGCAGCAGTGGACAAGGCATCTGGGCCAGGAAGAACAGAGTGACTCTGGTGTTCTATTTTGGAGGGGCTTTTCTCAAAGCCACATCTTTTAAAAACAGTGTATTTTTTAACAGGGGTTTGCAGGGGTTATCTCTTTTTTCTCCTGAAGGCTACTGTGGAGCTGAGACTGCTGGAGGTGGGGCTAACAGGGGTTAACAGAGGTTACTCTTTGTCCTATTGCTAAAGGTGGGGCTCCTTGGAGGTGAGTCATTCAGTCTTTAGTTCAGTCTCTGGAATTGTTACTTCTTACATGCTGCCGCTTAATTTCTTTTTTTTTCTTTTAAAATAAATAAATTAATTAATTAATAAGGACATTTCTTGAGGGATAGTAGGTACAGATAGCTCCAAGGGCACTGACTAAAAGTTTAATATCTAAATATCTAAACAAAAGCACATGAAGGCAGGGAAGCCAGCAGGGGATGGGAGCTTGCCAGTGTTTTGCACTGAGTGTCACATGTATGACTATCTGCCACTAGGCCAGAAGTCGTGGGTGTGCCCTCGCTGCAATGAGCTCCCTGGCACTCATGAACGTGTCCGGTCTCTTGAAGCCAAGGTGGCAGACCTGGAGAAGCTGAGAGAGGCAGAGGGCAACAAACAAGGCTTTCAGGGACCTAACAGCCGGGTCCCACTCTCCCAAGGTGACATCTCTTTCAGATGTCATGGAGAATGAGAGTCTGGGTGACAGAGGGTGCCAGTCTGAGGTGGGTAGCGTTCTCCTTAGATGGGATCCCTTCCTTAACTGGTGATCAGCTATCCTCAAGCACTGAGGATACCCCCCTCGGGAGTGTGGGGGCTCCTCGTGAGTGGGTGATTCGATCATCAGAATATAGAGTTGGGTTTGTGACAGGCATGATGACCGCGATGGTGACTTGCCTGCCTGGTGCTACAATATGGATGTCGCTACGTCTAGATAGGCTGTTAGACAGTGCTGGGGTGGAGTCAGCAGTTGTGGTCCACATTGGTACCAATGACATTGGGAAATGTGGTAGCCGGAGGTTCTGGAAGCTAAATTTAGGCTGCTAGGAAAAAAGGTTAAAATCCAGGACCCCCAAGGTGGCATTCTCTGGAATGCTACCTGTTCCCTGCAGGGCTTTGAAGCTAGCAAGCCGGAGATACAGGGTCTCACGCGCGTGGATGAGAAGGTGGTGCAAGGTAGAGGGTTTCCAGATTTGTCAGGAACTGGGGAACCTTTTGGGATAAGGCAGGCTCACAAAAGGGAGAGGCTTCATCTTAACCAAAAGGGAACCAGGCTGCTGGCACTCAACATTAAAAAGGTGGCAGAACAGCCTGTAAACTGATTCCTGGGGGAAAGCCGACAGGAGCTGAGGTGACTTCGGTTCGGAATACAGAGTCTATGGAGATGCAGGCAGAGAGGGAGGTTTTTCTAAATCAACCACATACAAGCGAGGAACATAGCAATGTGATAAGTGATAGTGTCTACAAAAGGCTAGAGGGCAAAACACATAAATCCCAGGTTAGGGACAGAGACAGAGTATACAAGTGTCTCTATGCTAATAGTAGAAGCATTCGACCTAAAATGGGGGAGCTGGAGTACAGAGTTTTGAAGGAGGACATTGATATAGTGGGCATCACAGAGACATGGTGGAATGAGGAGAACCAGTGGGATGCTGTTATCCCAGGTTACAGGCTCTACAGGAAGGATAGGACAGGGCGTATTGGGGGTGGGGTGGCCCTCTACATCAAAGAGAGCATAGTGTCACATAAAATAGACAATGCAGGGAACACTGCTCCTATACAGAAGCCCTATGGATATAAATACCAGGGGTGAAGCATAGATTAACATTAGGAATATATTATCGTCCCCGTGACCAAAGCGCACAAGAGGATTCTGAGATGGAAAAAGAAATTAGATAGGCCAACAAAAGCAAAAATGTCGTGGTAATGGGCGATTTTAACTATCCCCATATAAACTGGAAAAATGCATGTTCAGGTCATAGTAAGGAGAGAACATTCCTGGATATGCTAAATAACTGTGGCTTAGAGCAGATGGTTGTAGAACCAACCAGGGGAGATGTGATCCTAGATCTAATTCTATGTGGGACCCAGGACCTGGTGCGGGAAGTCAGTGTTGTTGAGCCGATAAGGAACAGCTACCACAATGCTGTCAGATTCAGTATCTCTGCATGCGAACAAGTGACAACTACTAATGTAGTTACATTCGCCTTCAGAAAGGGAAATTTCTCAAAGATGAGGGATAGTCTTGGGAAGCTGAAAGGGGAAAATCAAGAGAGTCAAAACTGTCCAAGATGCTTGGAGGTTATTTAAAACACAGTCTTAAAAAGCTCAATTGGAATGTGTTCCACAGGTTAGGAAAGGCAGCATGCCCAGTCCAAAAGAAAGCCACCATGGTTAACAAGGGACGTTGAGGAAATTATTAGGGAAAAAAAAGATGTCTTTTAGAAAATGGAAGTCCAACTTAACTGATAAAGAATACCAGAGAGAACACAAATGGTGGCAAAGAGAAGCAAGTTAGCTGTAAAGGGGAGGCAAAAAAAGGATTATGAGGAACGCATGGCTGTGAACATCAAAACCAGCAACAAACAGTTCTTCAAAGTACATAAAAAGCAGGAAGCCAGCAAGGGAAGCGGTAGGCCAGTTAGATGACAAAGGAACAAAGGGTGTGCTAAAAGATGACAGGGAGATTGCAGAAAAGCTGAATGAATTCTTTGCATCTGTCTTCACTCCAAGAGGAGGTGAGGAAAATTCCTGCACCTGAACCAAGCTTCTTAGGAGGCTGAATCCGAGGAACTACTTGAAGATAGTGGTAGACATGGAAGAAGTTCTGGCAGCCATTGATAAACTAAATGCTACCAAATCCCCTGGCCCAGATTGCATTCACCCAAGAGTTCTTAAAGAGCTCAAGCATGAAATTGCTGATGTTCTCACTTTAATATGCAACTTATCCTTGAAATCAGGCTCCATCCCTGAAGACTGGAAGATGGCCAATGTCACACCAATCTTTAAGAAAGGATCTAGGGGGGACCCAGGAAATTACAGGCCAGTCAGTTTGACATCTGTTCCTGGTAAATTAGTAGAATCTGTCATTAAAGATAAAATTATAAAACATGTAGAAAAGCAAAACCTGCTGAGAAAGAGTCAGCATGGCTTTTGCAGAGGCAAATCCCGTCTTACAAACTTACTAGAGTTCTTTGAGGATGTAAATAGGCATGTGGATAAGGGGGAACCAGTGGACATTGTCTACTTGGATTTCCAAAAGGCTTTTGACAAAGTTCCTCACCAGAGACTATTGAGAAAACTCAGCAATGAAGGAATAAGAGGGGAAGTCCTCCTATGGATTAAAAACTGGTTGAGAAACAGGAAGCAAAAAGTGGGTGTAAATGGGAAATTCTCACAATGGAGAGATGTCGGGAGTGGTGTCCCCCAAGGATCCGTATTGGGACCAGTGCTCTTTAACCTATTCATAAATGACCTGGAAGGAGGGGTGGGTAGCGTGGTGGCCAAGTTTGCAGATGATACCAAATTATGTAGGGTGGTGAGAACCACAAAGGATTGCGAGGAGCTCCAGCGGACCTTGATAAATTAGGTGAGTGGGCTAAGAAATGGCAAATGCAGTTCAATGTAGCAAAATGCAAAGTGATGCACATAGGGGCAAAAAATCCAAACTTCACATACACGCTACAGGGGTCAGTGCTATCAGTCACAGACCAGGAAAGGGATTTGGGCGTCTTAATTGATAGTTCCATGGGAATGTCAACTCAATATATGGCAGCTGTGAAAAAGGCAAACTCTATGCTGGGGATAATCAGGAAAGGAATTGATAATAAAACTGCAAAGATTGTCATGCCCTTATATAAAGACGTGGTGCGACCACACTTGGAGTACTGTGTTCAGTTCTGGTCACCACATCTCAAAAAGGATATTGAAGAGATAGAAAAAGTGCAGAGAAGGGCAACAAGGATGATTGAGGGACTGGAGCACCTTCCCTATGAGGAGAGGCTGCAGTGTTTGGGATTCTTCAGTTTGGAGAGGAGACGTCTGAGGGGGGATATGATTGAAGTCTATAAAATTATGCATGGGGTAGAAAATGTTGACAGAGAGAAATTTTTCTCTCTTTCTCACAATACTAGAACCAGGAGGCATTCATTGAAAATGCTGGGGGGAAGAATTAGGACTAATAAAAAACCCACCTCTTCACACAACGTGTGATTGGTGTTTGGAATATGCTGCCACAAGAGGTGGTGATGGCCACTAACCTGGATAGCTTTAAAAGGAGCTTGGACATATTTATGGAGGAGAAGTCGATCTATGGCTACCAATCTTGATCCTCTTTGATCTGATATTGCAAATGCCTTAACAGACCAGGTGGTCAGGAGCAACAGCCGCAGAAGGCCATTGCTTTCACCTCCTGCATGTGAGCTCCCAAAGGCACCTGGTGGGCCACTGCGAGTAGCAGAGAGGTGGACTAGATGGACTCTGGTCTGATCCAGCTGGCTTGTTCTTATGTTCTTATGGAATGATGTCATACTCTTCTAGGAACTTACGGTTAGCTCGCATGGCCGCCCGCACTGAATTCCAGAAACTTTGGTACGCTCTCTCTGTCAGTAAACATACGTCCGTCTCAGAGACCCGGGGGCATGATCACCGCCAATATGTCCACCTTAGGTATCACAAGGACATCCGACAAGATTGTCTCCATCATATAGGATTCCGATAATTTGTTAGGGTCTGAACCCTTGTAACAAAACCTAATGATAAAACGTTGTCTAGGATCTTTTTCCGTCGCTCCCTCCCATTCTGCAAAATACTGCTGCAATATCTCTTCATCCTCCCTCCTCTCTTTATTGTAATCAAATTCCCTCCGGGGCAATTCCCTTGAGCCTTGCGGGGCTCCTGTATCTCCCCATTCCCCCAATCCTTGAGTCCCACCTCATAACGCCTATGCATAAGAGCTGCCCCTACCTGACGCCTGAGAAGCGTCCCCTCTCTCTACACCTCCACAAGCACCTAACAGCTCCGAGTCCTCGAAGTGGGCGTCCTGTGCTACTTCCCAGGAGACATCCTTTCCTCCCTCTATGGCAGTGGCAGGTGACCTCGGTGTCTCTCCCATGGGTTGTCCCCCCTCCTGTGACATCTCCCCTTGGGATGTTCCCCCAACCAAAGTGCCCACATCCGACTTCTCCTTGCGATATCCCAAGGAATTGCTGGGAGTTCCCGTAAATGTCTCTTCCCCTCTCTTCTTTCTCAGCCACGAGTCCGTTTGTTCGAGCTGGAGCCTGGGGACCTGTCGTGAAGAACGATGTTCATGCTCCTTCCTTTTCCTCTTGACTGTTCTCTGTGGCAAGGGATACTCACTCGAAAGTTCAGAGCATTCAGCGTCAATGTCAATGTCAGTGTCAAAGTTTTTGCGGGACTCCAGCAATCCTGTGAGTTTCCCCTCGCCTCTCTCAATTGGTCGGGACAATGGTGCATCTGCTGCAGGGGTAGAAGATACACCCGGCAAAGCATGTGCACTACAAGACGAAGTAATCTCCCCTCCTTTGACACCACCCCTCTCTTTTTCCATCTCTTCTCCCATCTCCCCAACTCCTCCCCCCGAAGGGGATCCCGGATCAGAGCCGGTATCCTCCAAAAATGCCACCCCAGACAGAACATTAGTGTCCTCAGACGTAACGGCAGCATCCCCGTGAAGTCCCCTCGTATCCTCCGAGCCCCTCGGAACTGCTTCTGTTCCACCCTCCTTCTGACCCTGTTCACTTGAGGACCCTCCTAGGAGAGATCGGCCTATATCCTCACCAGATTGCGGAGGTCTCTGGGAACCAGAGCCCCAGTGGGAACCATGTCGGGCCTTTCTCGGTAAAGCCTCAGCCTTCTCCTGCTCAGGCGAAGAACCGACATCTCGCCTCTCCATCCGTCACCTCTCATTCCTTCTGACTGTGTCTTGGGATGTCCCGGGGTCTTCCACCGCCGCCGAAGACTTTGCTGTAAGCTGCCGCCTTTCTCTGGCCCGGTTGTCCGCCTCTGATTTCAATGTCTGGATTCGAACCTTGAGGACCTGGATCGCTTGTTGGAGCCACACTATGAAGGCTGCCGATGTGAACTCCGTAGCCGATTGATCTAACTCGTCCCGAAACCCCATCATTTTCACCACCGGCCTGCTCTCTTGAAATTTGACAGTTCTTTAAGAAGAGAAATCAAACCTCATACACTCAACCAATCTGGATACTGCTCAATGGAGATACGGGCCTTTTTCCCACCGACCAGCCGGTCTACAACTTTCACGGATAAACATCTGGAATAAAAAACCTTGTCCATAAATGCGGGATCGTGTTCTTTGGCTCCTGTAAAAAAGTCCATCAAGGCTTTTTTTTACTTTTGTCCAACAGTACCAACATAGCACCTCTGCTCCTTTTGTTGAGAGGAACAGTAGTGACTTCCTGTAGAGTTAGATGGGTCAGAGTCAGTCCGTCATTAAGGAATTTGAGATTTCTCCTTCTCCCAAACATCAGAGAGTTTCCCAACATGATTTCCACAATCTCCTCCATGCCTCGGACTCATGGATTTTGGTAAACCCTGCGAAGATGCGTCAGCAAAAGAAGTTTGGGCACTATGCGAGGTCTCCCCTTCCCCTTCTTCATCGTCTTCGAATCCCTCATTGCTAGACACAGGCAAAGCTACTGAGGGACAGTCCGGTAAAGAATTACATCTTTGGGGCCTAGGCGTACTACCCCGTAGAGGCCTGGATTGGTGTCCTGAAAAAACTTCCCTTTCGGCTGACCGCTCCCGACAACCATCAATCTTCAATCTCTTCATGATCGGAGAAAGTGAAGCAGATAGAGATTCCGGGAAAGATTGAGATCGCGCTCTGGGACACGGCATCACATCGCCCCCTATCTCAACATCCTCACAACCCTCTGACTTCTGCGCCTGAGCTTCAAAAACCTCCTTAAAAGCTGCTATTTTCTGTTCTTGTGCTTCTCTACTCCTGACCAAAATTGCTCTTTGCCTTGTTAATTTGTCAAAGGTGTCAGGGTCACCGCATTGGATCAGGGAGGCATCAACTACACATAGCCGCTCAGACAGGCCTAGCCAAGTCTCCTTTAAATCCTGCAATTCTGAGGAGCAAAGGGTCCTAACACTTTCTGGAAGGACCTCCCTTGCTGCTTGCACTTTTTCCTGATCCATAGGACCCTCCAAAGAAAAATCCTTCCCATCACTTCCAGGCACTTTATCACTCTCAACGGGTGGGCTAGAACCCCCATCATCAACTGGAAACAAGCATTTGCGTACTTGGCCACCCATTATCTTCTGCTGCCCTTCCATTTGGTGGAGTTACATGAACTAGAGGGGGCCCCTGAACTTCAAAACGTAGCGGCCCTGCTCCAAGGTCTGCGACTACGCTTTCAGGATCCTAAGGAAGTGAACAAAGCCATCAAGACTATTAAAACGCTCAAGCAGGGCAACAAGACCTTTGCGGAATTTGCCCGAGAATTCCGGCTGGCCGCAAGCAAACTCCCGGACTGGCCTGAACGCATGAAGTGTGAATACTTCCACGATGCGGTCCATTCGGAAATTTGCACCTGGGCCTGTATGGTGCCCGAATCTCAAACCATTGCCGAATGGATTACAACCGGCAACCTGATTGCAGCCCGACTCACCCGTTCCAAGATGGGGAAAACTGCACCCAGCAAGCCCCCCACTAAGCCGGCAGCAGCGGCCGCCGCCCCGCTGAAGAAGCCAGGTGCAGGACCACAGGTGTCAGAATCCACCTCTGATCGCCGCCGCTGCCTCGGATTATGCCTATATTGCGGAGGCCCCGGCCACATGGCAGCCAATTGCCCTTAAAAAACAAAAAACGCCTACCCCCGCTCCTCGCAAGTCGACGGCGAAAACCCCACGGAAGCCTGGACCACGGGGACCCCAAGGAGCTGCGCAAGCCGCCTGTGAAGATGAGCCCGGGGAAGCCGATGACTTCGAACCTGAAGGGGTGAGCCTCTCATCCGGCCCCGCAGAAGAGATTCCTGCACCTGATGCGGTGAGTGAAGGGAGAGCCCCCATAACTATTATGACCACTCTGACCAATACGTCCAAGCATACCCATATTTTAGCACTAGCACTCGTGGATTCGGGTTGCTCCCACTGCCTTATGAAACCTCAGGTGGCGGAGCAGTTAGGGCTTGAACGTATAGCATTGGCCAAACCCATTCCCTTTACCCAAATGGATGGCAGCCCCCTGGGCACTGATGGCCCAGCCCGGTTCAAAACCCAACCAGTGCTCCTGCGATGCGCTGAACACTGGGAAAGACGTAGTTTCATCCTAGCTCCAGTCGCCAAACATCCCATAGTACTGGGGATGCCCTGGCTTCTTTCCCATGAATCCACCATTTTCTGGGGACAGCGCATAGTCCGTTTCACTGATCCCCCTTGTGGGGGTCACATGCACGAGGGGGAACCACCGGCCGAGACTGACGAAAGCCCCAATGAGCCTCATCAAATATCAGCCGCCATCGCCCCAAGCCCTGAGTTGGTCGGAGTTCCCAAACAATACTGGGATCTAGCTAAAGTCTTCGAAGAACAAGAATGCGATCAACTCCCCCCCACCCCTAGGGACACAGACTGTAAGATCCTCTTGGTCCCAGAGGCGGAACTTCCTAAAGGTAGAATATACCGGATGAGCCCAGCTGAGGAAAAGGAGCTTCGTGCCTTCCTCGATAAAAATCTGGCTCGCGGTTTTATTCGCCGGGCCACCAAGAGCACCCACGCCGCCCCTGTGTTGTTCGTGAAAAAGAAAGATGGGACTCTCCGACTCTGCACTGATTACCGAGGTTTAAATGCTGTTTCTCTCTCAAATAAATACCCCTTGCCCTTGATCAAAGACCTACTCGATGCTTTGGGGAAGGGCCGTATTTTCACAAAATTGGATTTACGGGAAGCTTATTACCGAGTGTGGATCGCTGAAGGGTTTGAACACTTAACTGCCTTCAATACAAAATTTGGTCAATATGAATACACTGTAATGCCCTTCGGATTATCCGAAGCCCCAGGGGCTTTCATGTTACTTATAAACGACATCCTACAAGAATTTCTGTTCAAAGGGGTGGTGGTTTATTTGGACAATGTACTTATTTATTCCCAAACTGTGGAAGAGCATGAGCGGCTGGTCAGGGCAGTTTTGCAACGTCTACTCGACAACTCCCTATTTGCAAAACTGTCCAAATGCGCCTTCCATCAGACCTCCTTGGATTATCTTGGCTACCGGATTTCTCCAGAGGGCCTGGAAATGGGTCCGGCAAAAGTAGCAGCTGTGGTGAATTGGCCCATTCCCACCACCCGTAAGGAACTTCAATCTTTTTTGGGGTTTGCCAATTTCTATAGAGATTTCATCCCCCAATTTGCCAAAATCGCCCTACCTCTCACTGATTTGCTGCGCACCAAGGGGAAAGGTCCTCAGGCTTCTAAACGCCTGGTCCCCAGAGTGTCAAAATTCCTTTCAAGCCCTTAAATCAGCTTTCACTACAGAACCCATTTTGACACATCCGGATCCAGACTTGCCCTTCATCGTTCACGTCGACGCTTCGGATAAAGCCTTAGGAGCAGCCCTCCTGCAGAAAAATAAAAATAATAAACTTGTGCCGTGTGCTTATTTGTCCAAAAAACTGTCGGGTCCTGAGCTCAACTGGACGGTTGGTGATAAAGAAACGGCTGCGATCAAGGAGGCCCTGAGTACATGGCGACATTGGTTGGAAGGAGCCGCCCATCCCTTCCAAGTCTGGTCTGACCATAAAAACCTGGCAGCCTTGTCTACTCCGCTAAAAATGTCGGCCAAGCAATTGAGATGGGCTGATTTCTTTTCCAGGTTCAACTTCACTGTACATTTTCCCCCCGGTAATAGTAACAAGCTGGCTGACGCCTTATCGCGCCTGCCAAAAGGGGCGGATACCTCTCTACGTGCCATGCCCCGTACTATCTTAACGTCAGCACAACTGGGCTTGGCGGTAACCCGATCCCAAACAGCTGCGTCCCCGACGCCCCTCCCAACGAATATTCCGGACGTGGTGTCTCCGTTTCTACGCCATTTAGAGGAGGCGGGACAACAGGAGGTTCCAAAAGAGGAATCCGACCCCCTCCTGCAATTGAAAGGCGGGGTCTGGCGGCGAGGTGACTGCTGGTATGTCCCACCGGCACTACACAAACAGGTTCTCCTAGCAGGCCATGACGCTCGTCAAGCGGGACATTTCGGTTTTTTAAAAACGCTCCATTTGCTCAGGAGACAGTTTTGGTGGCGTACCATGCGCAAGGACATTGAAACGTACATTAAAGGGTGCCCAACTTGCGCAGAGGCTAAGGATATCCCTGGTAAGCCCCATGGACTTCTACATCCCATCCCCCCGGCGGCAAAACCTTGGCAAGTGATATCCATGGATTTCATTACTGACCTCCCCGAGAGCCATGGGAATACAGTTCTATGGGTGGTGGTGGACCTCTTCTCCAAACAGGCGCATTTTATTCCGTGTCCCACCATTCCCTCGGCACCCAAGTTGGCCAAATTGTTTATTCAACATGTCTACGTTTGCACTCGTCGCCGGAGAGAGTGATCTCCGACCGCGGCCCGCAATTCATTTCTAGGTTCTGGAAAGCATTCCTGGAGTTGTTGGGAACCGCCTCAGCTGTCGCTGCCCCGTACCACGTGCAAAGCGATGGCCAGACCGAACGGACCAACAGAACGCTAGAGCAGTACTTACGTTGCTACACCAACTACCATCAAGATAACTGGGTTGACCTACTTCCCTTCGCTGAGTACGCCTATAACAACGCGGTTCATAGCAGCACCAATAAAACGCCTTTCGAGGTGGTCTCCGGCCAGTCGTTTCCCCCGTTGCCCCAACTCCCCGATCATGCGTTCCAACCCCTGGACTTTAATGACTGGATCCAGTCCCTGGCCGAGGGGTGGAAAACTGTTTCCTCCTCGCTGTCGCAGGCGCAGGAGGCGCAGAAAATCCAAGCGGACAAACGTAGAATGGATTTTCCTTTGCAAGTGGGGGCGTGGGTCTACTTGTCCACCCGAAACCTTAGGGATGTGCACAAATATTCCAAATTAGGCAAGAAGTTCATAGGTCCGTTTTGGATCACACAGGTGATCAACGGGGTGACTGCTCGTCTAGAATTGCCTAATTCACTCAGTAACATTCATCCTGTGTTTCATTCTAGCTTACTCAAGCGGGCTCCAGATTCAGATGCCTGGCACGACCCAACGGAGGTTCCCCCACCGGTGATCGTTGATGGCCACAAGCATTATGAAATAGATGCTATTCTGGACTCCCGCTATGTTTGCAAACGTTTGCAATATCTGGTTTCCTGGGTGGGCTATCCCTCTGGCCATAATCAATGGGTATATGTTGAGAATATTGATGCCCCCCCTTGATCGCTGCATTCCATAAATCGTTCCCTCTTAAGCCAGATGGGGAGGGAGCTTTCGTGGGAGAGGTGGAGTGTAAGGGTGGAGGTTGATGTGTGTTTCCACTCCACCATCCTAGCCTTGGCGCATTCCTCAATCTGGGCTGTGCGCCCAGGATGGTTACTGCCTTTGCATTGCTACGCTTATCATGTATGATTTCAGCTTGTGTCTTTGAAGCTTGTTTTTGCTCTATTGTGGGAACTGTGCTTGGGAGTTCGGGGTGGGGGCCGCCGTGTCCATAAAAGCGACACGCAAAGTCTGGGAAAGTCAGAATCCGCATTGCGTGTATTGTGATCATCGAAGTTTATGAAATAAACGAACTGTTCTCAGTTGCTTTGTTTCGAGTCCTTTTGAAGTTCCTTACACTGGGCCTTCTTCAATGCCAGATTGGGCCTGACTAAAACCTTGCTCCAGAACACGAACAATGGGCAAACCAGCAGTTCTGGGAATAACCGGGATGACCTGGCTCAAGTCAGGCCCTGTAAGATCAAATGGGTCTCCCAATAAACTAACTGTAGCAGGAGAAAAGCCAGAAAGCACTTGCTTAGTATGAGTTGCATTATTTTTCCCCTCAATGTCCATTGCACTCTCAGGGTGGCCATGGGCAGATGTGGGCAGTTGGGACAGTACCTGAACTCCTGTGCTGCTTTCCTCCAGGCCTCCTTGTCGATCAGCATACATAGGAACTACTTGATAAGCTCCAAGGGTTTGTACATCCATATTTTTCTCAGGGGAAAAAAGTTCCATAAAAGGGTTGCAGAGGACAGCTGTGGGCAGCTGTGGTGGCACCTGGGACCCTGTGCCGCTTTCCTCCAGTCCTCCCTGTTGTTTGTAATCCATGGAGCCATCCTGCAAGGCTGGGGAGGCTTGCAAACCATTTTTCTCTTCATTGGAAAAAAGCCCCATTGGCTGTAATGGAAAAAGAAACTGTTTTTCTTCCCCATTGGATATAATGGGGAGATCTTCCTTTGTTTTTGGGGGGGTCCCCCCTGCAGGGGGCTCCATTTGTAGAGAGCCCTGTGGGGGCCACCCTTAGAAAACACATTCCAGCAAAAAATCCAGAGAAAAACAACCCAAAACAAGTGAAAAAAGAGGATAAGAATTAGGAGCTGTGCGAGCAGGCTTGTGACCACACCCAAGGCTAGGGTTAGGGTTGGGGTTAGGGTTACGAAAATATAATTTTTATTTGATATATTCCATTCTACAAATACAATGGAGGTAGCTGAAGAAACATAAACCATAGAAAAACTTTCAAAACTACAATACAACTTTAATATACCAAAAACCAGCTCATGCCCTTAAAAAAGGGCTCATAAACCAATTGAAATACCCAACACAAACTTGAGGTATACTGAGGTAGAACTATCTACCTGACACGTTTATATGGTGGCTCACACCACCATTCCTGGACCATTCACTGTTACCAAGCCAGGGCGGGGCTCTAATGCTTGTACATGTAGATGTGATGTGATGGCATGTAGTACAACACAACCTAAACTAAACTTTACTAAACTGTAACAAACCCCCTCCCGCCACCCCCTTGTGGCCCATCCCTGCAGGCCTGATCTTCCCCTCCCTGCTGCATTTCCTCTCCTTCCAAAGCACTCTGCAGCAGTTGAAAACGGCTGGCCTGCCTCCCAATCTCAGAGGTGGACTGTGCAGGTCATGAGCCCTTCGCTCCCCTCTGATGCCTGCTTACTGTCTCCCAGGGCAACAACCCCGACCCAGACTGTTCCGCCCGCAGAGATCCCGCGCCTGCCTCCGAGCTCCTGGAGGCTTCTGTACGACTCAAAGAATCCTGAAGCCGCTCTCGAGCCCTTTCTAACTCCAGGCCTCGTCTGACCTCCCTGGCCTGCTCCCTTTCTCTTTCATGCAGGCGGAACTCCGATCTCCTTGGGTCTGCCGCTTGCTGGCGTGCCATCTCCTCCTCTCTCTTGTGCCACCTGTCGGCCACCGCCTCCCATTCTTGCCGATAATGGTTAGGATCTCTGCGGTTCCTCAAACTCTCTGGGCACCACCTGTATGGATGCCCCTCCTCTCCACACAGACTGCAACACACAGGGCACTTGCAGGCCTCCACACTGTGCCCCATCTGGGACACAGACGCGTCAAACAATCCTTCCGGAGGTGCTCGTAACTGCCGCAGATGAAACAGGCCGGAGGTTGGCCACTGTACAGGACGCTCTCCCCCTATAAAAAAGTACCATGGGAGGTGGCAGAGGCGTCCCTCAGGGGTCCTATCCAGCCCCATAATAAGCTTGTACTCGCAAGTCCAGACCCCGTACTCGTCCTGCTTTTCCTGTGCTTCCATCAGCACCCTGCTTTCTCTGGCGAGTCGCTGGCAGATGTCCTCTTTGGGAACGTCCCCGGACCGCAGGTACACGGTCATGACACGGGTCTCTCTGCGGAACAGGGGCTGTAGCTCTATGAACTCAAATACTGGGTCTCGTGTTCTCTGAGTCACCCGGCAGCTGTCCCAAAAGGCTTGGTAAGCTGCCTCTGACTTGAACATGACATCTGCTTCCAGAATCCCTGGGGGGATGCTGACCACTCTCAAATCGGAGGAAGGAACTTCCATCTTGCCGAGCAGAAACTCTCCTACAAAATACTCCCTGGACAGGAAAATACCCTCAGGATTCCCTTTGTATGACTCGCACAACAAATTTCCTATCCTCACAGGCATCTGCTTCGTGCACCCTCACGGTGTTATAGTATGCAGCCAGCATCTCCTCATCCTCTACATAGTCCTGGGAAGGGCTGGCCCTATGCAACCATTGCCCCCTTGGCTGCTGCCACCCATCGCCTGCGGCGCACTCTGGTGCCCCGCATCCTCTTTAGGTCTTGTGGAATCTCACCCCTTTGCTGCCTCTCCAGCCACCGCTGTCGCAAACCTCGGGTTTTGCCGGCACTGTAGATTGTAGCCCTCCAAGCTGAGCCGTGGTCGTTGATGGCCCGGGTACACCAGTAGGGTCATCTGACAAAGCCACAAGGGCCACCCACATGGAAGTGGCCACCAAAAGCTGTTCTGCCAGGGTATGCTGTTCTCGCAGCGCTGCTGACGGCCCCACCATCAGCTGCCCGTCTGTCCCATGGTCTTTCGTGCCACCTTGCTTTTTGTTATGGCTACTGTCTTGGTCACTTCCCATGCCCGACGGGCCAGCCACCATGACACTGGCACCTCCTGCTCCAGGCCACGGAGCTCCTTGTCCAGGGAGCGCTGGTAAGTCCTTATCAGCCATCAGATCATACCCACTAGCCGTGCCTACTCCTGCCTAATGTGCTCTGCTGACTCCTGGGCCTGAGCAACCACTTTCAGTGGTGCGTGGCCCACCAAGAGCTCTCTGTTCCTCTGGTGCTGGGCCTTTTCCTTTCTATCTTTGTCTCTGCTCGTCCCGTTTCTGTTGCCTTTGCTGGCTGGTAATTCCAGTGCGTGCGTTGGGTACTGAGTGGTCTTGACAGAAAAACCTTCTGCTCTCTCATCGCCTGGCTCACTCCTTCCTGCCGAATCGGATGGAACAGATGGTGATGGTGTTGGAGAACCAGGTGCTGTTGGCGGTGATGTTGGTGGCAGCGGCAACGATGAGAATGATGATGATGAAGCTGGTCTCGGTGCTGAAAATGGCTCACCAGTGGCTGGGGTAGAGACACACCCCTCAAGCTGCTCTGGTGAGTCTGCTGCTGTTACTGCCTTCCTTGCCGGTCGTCCTCGGTGATGCCACCTTCTGCCATCCGCTCAGGTGAGTGGCTCTTCTGCCCTCCATGACCTAGTGTGTCATGTGCTAGAACAGGTGTGCAATCCCACACATGTCGTGTGTCCGATTGGGGAGCCTCCTGAGGAGCAGTTTGTTTGGCCTGCGCTGGGCATGTGCCTATGTGTCCCCCTCCCTGCATTTGGGAACGTCGTCCTGCATCAGAGGTGTCTGTGGACCACCCCAGACGTGGTCCGCTCATGGGTGGAGGCTCCCCTGGCATCCAGTCATGCTGTGGCCCCGGCAGAAGCGTCGCCAGTGTTTCTCATTTTAACCATATGAAACCCCACCCTTATGCGTGGCTCCTTCTGGCTGGTCCATGTGTTGAGACGCGGCACTGGCAAGAAATTCCGTATGTCCATCTCAGCCCGGTTGGCCTCCGGATGCCTCTAAGCTGCCTTCACGGCGCTCCGTGACCCTACAAGGTAGCTGGTGAGAAAAGGTGCTGCAATCTCTCTCTTCCGATTCTCCTGATTCTTCCACTTGCTCTTCTGCCAAGGCAGAACCTCTCTAACTGCCACCCGTTCCCCTGAGGATGCTGCCGCCTCTCCCACGCTAGGTCCCAACACTTGTCCTTCTGCCTCCGCCCTGTCCACCCACTCACCCCAGGTGAGCCCTTCACTTTCTGAGTCTTCGCCAACCCCTTCAGAGTCTTCTCCTGAACCAGAACTGGAGCCGCATACAACCGCCCCCCCTCCCTCTCCCTTGGCCCTAGACCTTGCCCAAAACTTTCCCCCACTGCCGCCCCACCACCCTTTCCCTGAGCCAACCCCTCTCTCTGCACAGGAAGCTGCCCTCCCAGTTCAGAAGGTTGTTTCCAATTCCCCTTTTCAGTGGAGTTGTGCTGCTTCAGGCCTCCCGCCGGCTGCGCCGCCACTTCCGGACACTGCCTTTGCTTGCCGCCAGTCCACCCTTGCCTCTTCTCCTTCATCTGGGCATGTCTAAGCTGCAGCAAGGATACCGAATTGTTGATCCATTGGTCCCACTCCTCAGCCGATAGGCCGCCCTCGGATTCCGCCTCCTCTTCTTTCTCCCTGTTGGCAAAAAGGACCCACGGCTCCCTCCCCTCCTGAGCCGCCCACAGCATCCCCTGCAAATCCCTAATCAACTGCTCCTCCTCCAACCACTGTGGGATCGGGCCTGACCTCGCTCTCCTGGACACCAACAACCTTTCCACGGCTGCCATGGTCACTGCCTTGGCTGCCCTCGCTTTCTGCTCCCCCTGGGGTCCAATTGCCCGCTGCACACATGAAGAATGTGCAGCTGCTCTCTAGAGAGCAGGTCCCACAGGACCTGGTGACCGTGCATGTGGAGTTTCTCCGAGGGAATCGGTGCCAGCCTGAGGCAGGACACAAAGAATCCCCAAAATGTAAGGAGGTCTTTATGGTCCTTTTGTTCAGGCAAAAGAACGGACTGTACCTCCTGCAAGTCCCCTTTCAAATGTGTGTGCCACTGATAACTGATGGTTGCCTCCCGGGATTGGACTTCTGTATCTCGTCCTCTACGCCCTGGGGCTTCTCCCCCAGCACCCCCTTGCTGTCCTTCTTGTGTGCAAGATTACCACTAGGGGTCCCCCGCTCCCTGGACCCATCGTGGTCTGTGTCTTGTCCTGCACTGGTAGTGGCTGTGGCGCTGGCCGCATCCTCAGCTTGCTTGTCCTCATCCCCCCAGCTCCAGTGCAAGAGCAACAAAGCCTCCCCATCCTAATGATGCTGGCTGCCATTCCATGGCTGTCAAGGATTGATCCATGCTCTGAGTGGCCTGCTCTGCTTCAGAGGAAATTGTAAGAGGGGCTTGTCCACCTCCATGAATCTCTGCACTGGTGCTGGCGCAAGTGATGGTGCCCTCAGCCCCTCTCTCCTCTTCCCCATTGTCAGCTTCCTGCGGCTCTCCTGTTCCCTGGCCGCCTCAGAAGGTCTCCCCGAAGCTTGTGTCACTTGCATGGCCCCGAGCCACTCTCCCCCAGAGGATGGGGCTGGCCATTCTCTCTATCCTCCCCAAATTCCCCTACCACCATCAAGTCAGTTCCCGGTGATCCCCATTGGCTACAAGGGGTACATCCCTTTTCCTCTTTTCCACTGGCTGAATCCTGGTGGTGTGGAACTTCCTCTTGTAAAACCCCACTGGGAGACTCTTCCCCTAATGGGCCCTCTCCCCTGTCATCCCTCCCAGCAGCTTGCACAACCTGTGCCCTTTCTGGTACCAAAACATCCTTCAAACGTCCCCCAGAGGCTTGCATGTCTAGTATGGCCCCTGAATAGTTGGGGACCTGGGGGCATCCCTGGCCTGGGTCCCCCCCCCCCAGCCTACCCACTCCCCGCACCCATTATCAGTGCACCTTCATTCTCCCTGCGCTGTTCCTGGGACATTGTTCCCATTACACCTTCTTGTAAAAGTGGCATTGGTGTGAAACTTGGTGCAAAAGCACCCTTACCTGGCTACACAGCTTGACTTTGCAGTTCTGAAGGCCCAAGTCCAACTCCCCTTGCTTTCCCTGCCTGGGTGTTCCCTGTCTTGCAACTGAATGGTTTTCCCCTTATGCTTTGGTGGGCCTGCAGACGTCTGTAACAAGGGTCCCATCCCCACTCGGTGTTGCTGAGTACGGGGAATCATGCCCAGTGCTGCTGCTTCCTTCTTCCGACTCCGTCTCAACCTCAGCCACTGGTCCCATTCCACTCTTGACAGCGCTGTCGAGTACTGTTCCTGTGGCCTGTAAGAGAAACAAACAAAGGGCGCCTTCCCCCCTTCCACCACCCCTTGAAAAGACTGCAGAACCCTGATCAAAACATCTTCACTCTGGGATTTTTGTTGGCCCTGACCTGGGTTTCCTTGAGACCAGCAGTCTTTCTACTGCAGCCAAAGTCAAAGCTTTTGCATTTTTCGCTAGTCGTTCATCCCCCATTCCAATTTCCCCTTTTCCTGCTAACAAAATTACCGGTCGAGCCTGATGAAGCGCCTTCCAGTAGGCTGCTTGCCCATATGCCCTCAGTTTCCCAATGGCTATCGGTGCCAAACGTAATAAGGAAGCGAAAAACCCCCAAAACCTCAAAAGATCTCTCTGGTCCTAAGATTCTGGTAAAAGGATGGCTTCAACTTCCTCTAAATCTCCTTCCAAGTAAGTCTGCCACCTTTCAAGGATTGCTGCTTCTCTTGAGAGTATCTTTAAAGTCTTTGGCTTATCTGCCTTACCTTCTGGTTCTGTATCTGGACCAGCACTTGCTGAAGCACTATTACTCTCAGCCCCTTTCTCAAGCCCCCAAGCTTCCAACCAAGCCTGGTTTTCCTTTTCCAAAAACACCTGTTCCACCCCTCCCTGGGGCATCTCCCCCTATTTTGTCTACATGGCATCAAGCAAATGCTCTTCCAATTGCCCCTGCTTTGGAAGTGGTAGAACCATCCCTCCTGGACCCGCAAGCCCCAGTGTTTCCACCTGCAGTACCTCTGTTCCATGCGGAACCTCCATAAGCAGCAGCCCCTCTGCTGCCTGAGTATCCTGCAGATGTTGCTGCTCCTCATCCAGATCCATCTGGACCATTCCCTGCGGAACGCTGCTCCCTTGGCAAGACACTGGTCCTTGTTCTGTGACTCTGTGGAGGAAACTACCACACATTGTACCACTTCCACTTCCTCCCCCTTACTTTGTTGACTATGGTCCTGGAAAGCCAGTTTATCAGTGCGGGCAGCCCCCACCTGCTCTCCCGCACTCTGGTACCCCCTCATATGTATATCCACGCCATCAGCCTGGTTAGCTGAGAGGACCACTTTTCCAGGCCCTGGTGCCATTTGAGCTGTGGAGATTTGTTGAACATCCAAAATTTTGCACCCAGGACCCTTGTCCCCTTGCATGCTCTCCCGCTGTCCACTCCCGCATCCATGTTCTGATGACTGCACCAGACTCTGTGGAGAAACTCAGAATGGTGCCTCCAGAAAGGTCATGTTGTGGCAATGTTGACCCTTGCCCCTGTATGCCTGGGTCTGTAACCTGGCTTTTTGAGGGGCGAGCTCCCTTCCTTTCCAGTGCCACCTGGTCCTTTGATTTACACATGCTGATCAGAGTTTCGCACCAAGGGCCATTCCCACTGGAGTTCCCTCCTTCTTTTCACTCCCGCCCCCATTTTTAGATTGCTACACCAGTTGCTGAGGAGAAACTCCCAAAAAGTTACTCCCTGGAAAAAAATTGTGCAATTTTTGAACCCTTCAAATGAATACTTGCACCAGAAACTTGGTTGCTAAGATGGGTTTCCCCATTGTTTCTCTCTTCTCCTCTTTTTCCACACTCATTTGCAGGCTTCTGCAGGCCCTCCTGTGGCGGAACCCCCACCATGGTGCCCTCCATAGCCATTGTTCCCTCCATCTGGCTTCCCTCCCCATCAAGACAACAAGAAAAACCTGGGATTTTTACTGCCAATTCAGCTTCCAAACCCTTTTGAAGTAAAGGTAATTGTACTGTGTCTGTACCTGTGCCTATAGCTGGGCGTTCCATCTGTGCTGTCCCAACCGGTATTGAGGTCTCCTCACTATTCTGGAAACTCCCCTGCTTCACAGCAGCACCTGTCTCCAAACAGTGAGCTGAGAGCCTCGTGGTCGCCTCTTCCCCTCCAGGCTTTGCCCTGTGTTCCACCAGTTCCCCCGCCCCTTTCTCTCCCAGCTCCAGCAAGTCTAGCACTTGTCGATTGCCATCAGGCACAAGTTGATGATTAACCAACAGATTTTTCACTTGTCCTGGACCGCCATCTACTGCTTGCTGTCTGTCATTTCCACTTGCATTGTCCAATACAGTGAAGCCTCCTTTTGTTGTACAAGAGAAACCTTTTGAAATTCCTTCCAGCGTTTCCCCACAGTTGCTAAGGCTGGTTTTGTGATAAAAAAGTACTTCTCCCCATCCCTTTCTGCTGAAGTGTTTGCCCTTCACAGCCTACCTGAAAATTAAGCTGCCCCATTCGCAAGCTACTTCTACTTCGTGCTCTAGGTTTTCCAGGGGCAGTTTTTCCTAGTGTGTCTCATGGCTTCCACACTTCTGGACCGCCTGGGCACTTCACCCTCCTCCTCACTAGAATCAGTGCCAGGCTTGCCATCTGCATTAGTCTGAATTCCCCTTATTCTGCCTTCCCCACGCTTTTTCACCCTTTTCTTCTTTCTTTGCTGGTTGAGCTTTTCAAAAGGCTGTTGTTGGAGAAACCTTTTATTTATTTTAAGTCTAGAAAACCATCTAGGATTTCGGGCAAGGCGGATGATCTCCTGCAAATCTTTCTCTCTTCCCCCTCTATGTCCAGAAGGCCGGGAGTGTACCCCTGTTCCCATTCCTGGGCTGGGATGCATTACTCCGTCCAGCCCTTTGTCTTCTGATTCATTCTCCCCAAATGTTTTGTACTCCATCCATGGCTGGAATTCCTCTGCTTTTCTATCGGAATTCTTTTCTACCTCAGGACTCTGTTCCTCAAGCAACTGTGGGAAATCCATCCCTTTACCACTATGTTCAATGGGCCCCCCTTCCATCTCCACCACTGTTAGGGCCCCACTCACCACACCATCCAGTTCTTTGATCAGATCCTGCGTCTGCAATCCTGAGTCCACGTCCATGACTGGCAATGTAGCTGGGGAAGCTGCATGTCCATGTTGAAGGTACTTCTGAGATCCCCCAGCTTCTTTTTCTTATGGGGGGTCCCATAATCGCTTCATCCATTACCCCTTCTAGGGGTGTGGTCAAATCCAGTTTTCTCAATCCAAAAGACTCTCCTTTTTGTAGAAAATTAACAAAATTACCAGGAGCTCCAAACAAACATGTCTTGTCCCGACATGTTTGTATATATATATATACACACATACACACACACACACACACACACACACACACACACACACACACACACACACACACACACAAAGATAAACTTCTCACATAACAAATGTTAAGCAACCATCAAAACAAACACCAAAAATGGGTAAATATCAAAATACATCAGAACAGGTAAGTGCGAAAAGCAACATCCAATATTCAACAATCAACAATTAACAATGACCAATAATACATTAATAACCATTAATTAACCATTATTTACATTATTTATATTTACATTTACATCTTACTATATTTTCAAAGATTTACAGAAAAAGTACTTATTCATTTACATAAAACCTACTGTATAATTACTAATTATATTATATAGACATCAAGACACCAATAACTTTGTTTTAGTACCCCACCTTCTTATTTGTTATTACACTTATGGGACCGGTGGATTTACATGTTCGAACCACTTCCACCTTTTCACCCAATCCGCAAACTTAGTATTTTTCTTTTCCCAGAAGTTAATATTAACCAATGATTTACATACTCTTTGTATGTAGCTATCCAGGTACACGATTCCTTGTGTCTATTAACTAAAATATTATGTATCATAACCAAATTAATTAAATGGACAATCGACCACGGAACTTTATTGTATTAACTCTGTTAATGTAAACATGTAAAGTGATACCTCCTCCTTTCCCCCACGGTTGGAAGGGATATCCATAACCCCTTATCAGTTCCAGGCCCGAAACTACCGTCTCCCAGTTTTGGAACTTCAGAAAAGGCCAGCAAAGAGCACGCGCCACACTCGACCATTCTCTCTTAACTGCTACGCAACTCCACACTGCGTGGGAAACTGATTTGGGCTTCGCCGACGTTTGATATTCTTCACCCGTTCCATCCGAGATCTCCTCTAACATCGCTTTACATGTCACCCTCGGACAAACTGCCCTTTCCGCAGGCAACCCAAACCTGGTCGCTCCCACCTTTATTACCTGATAAAAAGCGCGCCACCTAAGGTCCCTTAAAAAGGGGGGATTGTAGTATCCATAAAAGTGGGGATGGGAAAAACAATATTCCTTAAGTAAGAAGATACACTGTTTGCCAAACTCCTCCTCTCGTAATAGGGGTTCAAACTTGATCTATCTAAGACCTCCCAATACAAGGATCCGATTTGGCCTTTCCTATCCAGACAATGTCTTCTAACCTCCACAGCTTGTACCTGATATTTGTTCATAAGTTTCACAGCTTCGACCATAAAACCAGGTAAACCCCTAAGCATGCTATCGGTCAAATGGGGGCGATCTTTTCCATTGTTCCACCACTCTGTGCCCCATCTCGTTTGTTTCCAGCTCTGGGCAAAATCCAGACAGTCTGATTGGAATAAGGACCTTGAGAATATGCAGAATCTTTCACCGTTCTCTGCCACGGACCCCAGTTGTTACAGATAAAGAAACAGAGGAACCATAAGGCGATGTCAATCACCGTTTTTCTGCTGTTGATATGAAACCACTCTGGCTAGCAGAAAAGTGGCTCTCCCATAGAACCACACAAAAAGTTTCTTAATTACAGCTTTCATTGTTTTCTCTGGTGGAGGATAAACACTGGCCAGAAAATTCCCAGCCGGGATACAGTATGTTACGAAGTATTTCACTTTTTGTCCCGTGGACAAACGCCAGTCCCTCCAAGTATCTATCTGCTGGATTGATCGTTGTTGCCAAGACTGCCAATTCTCTTTCCACCCATCTTCCATCAGATTGAAACAAACTCCCAAAATTTTCAACTTTTCAACGATCTCATCTTCCTCTGGCTGCTGTTCCTCATTGGACTTCATTTCACTTACCCGAAGGTTTGTTGAGAAAACTCTATTCCCATCATCTTGTTGCATTCTGGTTCCCAATGACTTCATGGTGATTGTTGCTGTTTCTATATCCAGATTAAAAATTCTACTTTTCTCAAAATTCACTCTCGCTCCCGAAACATTCTGGTAGTGTTTCAAATGAACAGCTATCCATTCCAAATCTTCATCTCTTCCAACCCAAGTATACATGTCATCCGCATGCGTTGTTGTCACGAGTCGAACCGTAGGATGCTTTAAAGAGACAAGGCCCTGCATTAAGTTGTCATTTCCCATTGTCTGCAAAAGGGGTTCGAGGCCTATAATATATAATAATGGACTCAAGGGGCAGCCTTGCCTAACCCCCTTTTTGATCTTCACCAAAGGTCCTCTATAACCTTGGAGATACGGCTGTACTGATGCTCCTTCATACAGAGATTTTACAAAATCAATCAATTTTGGCGGTATACCTACGTGTCTCAATAAGCCCCACAAATACCGGTGTGACAGTCTGTCAAAAGCCTTGCTCTGATCCAAACGAACTAAACTACACTTCTTCCGCTCGCTTCGAATAACACGAAAAGCATGAAGAAAAGCACACAAGGTATGAGACATTTTACATCCCGGCACCGCACTAGTTTGTCCAGGGCCGACGATATTTCCAACAACCTTTTTTAACCTGGAGTTGATGATCCGCATAAGAATTCTATAGTCAGTATTTGTCACTGTGATCAGCCTCCAATTAGCCATGAGAGTATCATCACCTCCTTTAAAAATCAGCGACATGAGACTGATGAAAACTTGGTCCTATTCGCCCCTTTGCCCACATTAAGTTAAATAGTTCTGTCAAAATGGGAACAAGTTCTTTTTTGAATTTTCTATAAAAACCATAGGGTAAACCATCAGGACCTGCAGCAGATGAGGTTTTCCCAGATGTCAAGGCTTGTAAAACTTCCTGTTCTGTCAATGGAGCTACAAGTTCCTTTAGATGATCCTGATTCACAAGAGACCTCCATTGTGGAATACAGTTCAAATATTCTGTCAAATCCTCCTTGGTATGTAGTGAAACATCCTCTTCACTGTAGAATTCAGAAAAATATTCAGACAAGGTTGACAATTTCTTGTCCTTCCATCTTTAGAGCCTCTCCCTCCCGCAATCTCAACGAAGTCATACGGTGAACCATTCTGCATTGATGATCTTTCTGCCACTCCCCCTTTAAAAGAACGGGACCCGTAGCTCTGGCAAAGAGCATTAGTCATCGATGTTGTCTTTGAGCAAGTTGGTAGCCTTTAATCACCTCAGAATGCCGTTTTAACCTTTCAGCATCATAGTTCATGCCTTCATTACGACGCCATTGAATGGCTAAAAATCCCTGAATAGCTCTATGGTATTCCGTTAGCTCTCGGGATGCATTCAGATTTTTTGCCCTCAACACCACCTGTTTGATTGTCTTTTTTAACCTTTCCCACCACTCGACCTGATCTTCAAAGGGTTTTAGTCTTTTAAAACGCTCAAGTACATACAGGATTTCCTTCTTCAACTGAAACACTTTTAGATCTTTACAATTCAATCTCCAACATAGAGAAGTGTGGTTACTGGGCGCCAAAATGAAATAATTTTCTCCCAATGGTGGGCGCGGAGGAGAACCGGCTGTGTTTTGTACTGGGCGGTCCTTCGTTTCGAGGGCTGCCGTCCATTTGGAGTGAATGGTATATAGGCTTAGCCAGAATTGGTCTGAACCTGGCTCCTCTGCCACCTGGGGCGCATTAAGCAGTGGGAGCAGCGGAATCCACAGGGGCGAGGCTATAATGCGAGTGTGTTTAAGCGGGGTTGGCCAGAAATGCTTGAACAGTAATGGGAGGCTGCCTTCACTCACGGCGTCAGGAGTCGGGCCCATGTCCATGGGGGGGGGCTGGCCGAAAGGCAAACAACTCTTCCCCTCCTCTGGGTAGTAGCCGGTCACGGCGACGAGCCAGTGGGAGGCGTGACCTGCGTGAGTGGTTTGGCAGACAGTCTCTTGAGCCTAGGCCCGGTTGGTTTTTTTTTGCTTCTTGGGACAGTTAGGCGGCTAGATGACCTGGCCCTCCGCCAGTAAGACACAATCAAGTCGGCGGCGGCGTTCCAGAGTTTCGGTAGGGCTGGCTGGGCTTGATTTGGTGGACACAGTAGTGGTTTTACCGTGAAGGCCTCCTTGACAGCGTATTCCAAAGCGGGGGCATGCACCTATGAGACCCCAACTGGATCCAATCTGCAATGGTGCGAGGAGCCGAATTAAAAACACCGTTTCCGTAGTTTGCTGTCCACCGCATCTGAGAAGTATTACCATTGTTCAGGCCACTCAGGAGAAGTCGAGCAACGCCCTTGCGGGGTCCTGGACAAATTCTGCAAGCGGTGGTTGCCTTGCTGGATGGTTTTGATGAGTGCGGATAAGCTTCATTCGGCTGGATCTTGGCAGCGCTCTTAAAGCTTGGAGGAATCACGGAAGGGCACCTCGCGAGAAGTCCTCATCATACAAATCAAAGCAATCCGCGAACCAGTGGCTGCTGCCCATCCAGGACTGAGCCGATGTCCGATTATTTTGGCGTTCAGACCGGTATAGATCATCATAGTCTTCCAAGTGGGCATTGAGTTGCAAGATGAAGTAGGGAAGTTTGGAAGGCGGTCCCATCAAAGCGGGCTGGTATCGGGGGCCGATAGTAGCCCGGTTCGCTGCTGGGGAGGTGGTTGCGCTGGTTGAGCAGGCTGCTGTTGTGCGGGGCGGAATCGAGGTAGCTGGCGGTGCTGCTGGCGTTTGGGTGGCGGGACCCAGTGCGTGGCTGGCACCCGGCATGATCAGTAACAGCGCCGGCTCCAACTTGGGGCCCCCTGGTCTGCTGCCTCCTTAGTTCCCTCTCCAGCGCCAGCCAGCTCCCTCTCCTTGCGAGCCAATGCATCTTGGTTAGCATGCAAAGCAGCTTTCTCGTTCTAACCAACCAGTTTAAAGTCCCGTTTAAGGGCTTCAGTGAGTTCACTGGCGTCGCGCCGTGCGAAACGCTTTGGCGTTGCCGTTGTAAAATCCAGTCTGGAATGTTCCAGGACTGTATCCTGGACTGAGAGATGCTTGGCATATTGTCGTGGGAGCGCGGCTTTGGGACGAGCGAACTCGGGCTGGACTTCTTTGCGTTGCTGTTCCCGGTCCCTCTGCAGGTTTTCGCGCTCTTGCTGCAACTGTGCCCGTTCCTCCTCTCCATAGCTGGCGTTCACGGTTCCATGCGGCTTAGATCTCGAAGTCGTACTTCCTCATCCCAGTCTTCTCTCGATGGGAGAGGAAACCGGTCCGGCTGGGAATGCAAGGCTTTCTTCAGACTCTTCGTCATCAGGAAGCGAGCCCCCGGAGACACCGTAGCCGCCGTAGCCACCGGTGGCTCCCCGAGGCACCTCAGGTGCGGTCGCGGAGTCCGATTGGGAAGCGGTACGGATACCCCTCCCAATTCCAGGTTGAGTCGGTGTCCTTTGGACGGGCCCCAGTGCTGTGCCACGGTGGTTCCTTGGGAGCATCACCAAAATCTGAGTCCAGGAATCGTTCAATGGATTCCTGGGTTGCCGCATGAAAGGTGGTCAAGCCGTCTCCTCCATGACAGGTTGCATCTGAGGTTTGTAATCCACCACGAGAAGCGGGTAGAGATCCGATCCACACTCGATCCATGGACAGCGCCCCAAGCACGACTCATGGAAGTCCCCATTGTCGTCGTCACGTCCCTCGTTCCAGATTAAAGGAAGACTTCGTGCTGATACGAGGGCGGGAAAGAGCCCTGCTTGAGGCCCGTTCTCTCCTGCCGGTTTCTCCAGATCCAGAAGGGAAAGGTCGGAGCCCTCTTTGGGGGCTACCGCACCTTCCGCAGTAACATTCAACCTCTCCATCGCCAAGACAAGAGGTCCACTGCACAAGAATATAGATGAATTAGGATTCCTGCCACAATGTAAGGAATTCCATAGACGCATGAAATAAAAGGCTTTGGGAGTAAAGTCCATTTATTAAAGACATCTTAAGAAAGCTCAGAATTACCGCCAGTGGCAGGAATGACACTTCCCGCCAGAAGCACAGGTTATAATACCATTCACCCCATCCCCCCTTCCTGCTTCCCATGGGAACAGAGTCTTCATCTCCCGCGCAAAGATAAAGTCTCCGCCGATGCATCTGGCCCATCGCCCGGGCTGTGGAATGTACTCAAGGTTACTTCACTATCAACACCATTGAATCCTTTACAGAAGGCTTAACTCTCCTTTCAGCGGTCATAAGCGGTACTTGAACAATAACGTGGTCTGACCACAAATTACAAATTAAATCTACCATTCCAAAATGCATCTCACGAGGGCATCACACTCTGTCTAACCTGCTAGTCCCCGATGAGTGGTAATAGGTCATCCTACCTCCCACTGCTTGTTTATACTTATTCTGGATGAAATTTCTATGGTGTACTGGAAGGAAGTCCAATTTCGCCACTGCCTCTTTTCCGACATCTACTAAACAGCTCCTCTTTCAACATTGATTGTAGCATCCGTTCTTCTCGGGTGAGAGGCTTGAAGATCTGTTGGCTTTCTAAGAAATTCCTTTTCCTATCATCCTATCATCCACCTCTGCTCTAATGTTAAAGTCTCCTAAGATCAACAGCAGCCGAGAGGTATGCACCATGTCTCTTAGAGTTTGCCACAATTGCTTCCTCCTTTTGACATCTATAGGAGCATATAAGACAATCATCCTATATCTTATGGCAGAGCTTTCAGATCCCTGACACCAATTAAGAATAACCACATACAAATGTCCAGGAAAAACATCAATTGTTCTTATCACCTGAACGCGTGGGTTCCTTTTAAAAAGAATACCCACACCTCCTACCCCTACCTCCAACTTTTGAGACCAGAGCGAAGGACCCCAAGTCCATCTCTTCTGAGCCTGGCTCTGATCCCTTGGGGTATTAATATTGGTTTCCTGAAGCACGATTATATCTGCTCTTATTCTAATAGATCTCTTCTTTTCTCACATTTTGTTTAATCCCATTGACATTCCACGTTGCTATCACAAGAGCCATAAAAATTGAAATTGAAATTTGAAATTTGAATTTAAATAAAGAAAACCAATAACCAGAGGAGAAAAGAAACAACTTTACTAAACATGAACATAAAAGTACTAAGATGTTAAACCCAACTTAAACCCTATTAAAGGAAAAAACTAATTTCTAATTTACTAATTTACTAATTTCTAATTTACATAGATCAAAAAGTAAAACCCTACAACAAACAAATAGATCAGATCAGATCAAAATGACTCAAGAAATCTATACAAAACCAACTTGTCACAAACACAACATTCCAGATATTAAGAAACGTTTCAAAACATCACAATACGGACTTTTACTCCACAACGTCGGTTCCCACCCCTTCCTTATTATCAGGAAGTGTGGCCTTACTGGTTACATCTGCACTATGGTATGCTTTCAATTTAACAGGAGGTGGGTAGTGAGGCACATTCCATTTTTTCCAGTATCTCCTGAGTAGGAGACGCTCCTATCTCAGCGTTTCCACTTCTTTCCCCCATTTCCACATCTTTGGGAACGTTAGAATTCTCTTTTTCATTTTCTTTCTCCTCCGCTCTCTGATTTTCATCGAGCTCCATCAGAGTATTAAAGATGATGAGGTCTTCTTCTTCCTCCTCTGATTGTTTTGGCTCCTTACCATCTCATCTCTTTCCCAAAACACACTGACATACCATGAATTTACCTCTAGCCTCCTCTTGTTCTTCCTCCAGGATAGTTTTTTTCTTCTGATATCTCTCTCTTAGTTGTCTCCCCTCCTCAGAATGCAAAGAAAAACCCTCCCTGTCTACAAAGGCCCAATACTCCCATTCACATTTCTTCATAGCCTCTTCAACTCCCTCACATACCACCCTCATTTCACCAACCAATGATTCCAGTTCTTCCTAGTTCAAAGCCCCACACATCTTTTCCCACCTGCGCAAATCTGTCCCAATGATTCTCTTTTTCTTCTGAGCCACACTTTTGGGACGTTTGGGACCTTTGGAACATTCACTACCTTTATGTCACCAGTTGAAAGCCGCCTTCTTCCCCCAGTATCATTCCTTCCTCTATTACCCCTGAAGAACTCTGTTTAGGACATAATTCAACAGAACCCTCACCTTTATCTGACCTATCAATGTTCTGCCGTCTCCTAGATACATGAGAAAATTTAGCTTGCACAGAAGCCTATGGGTAAGTCCTGTTATAAAAGGCTTTGGGGCACAACAAATAAGTGTGACCCATAGCCCCACATAAATTGCATACGACACCTTTCTCACATTGGATAGAATCATGTCCATGTTCCCCACAGTTAGCACACAATTGAGACATGCAAGCCTGACGAATGTGGCCATAACCCCCACAATGAAAACATGCAGGAGGCTGGCCACTGTACCGCGTGATCCCCCTGTCCGCCCCTAAGAAAAAGTACTTGGGGAGATGGATAATTCTGCTTCTATGATCTCTCTTCAGTGCTATGACTGCTTTGTACTCTCCTCCCCAGATGCCCCACTCATTTATTTTCTTTTTTGGAGGCAGAAGCACTTGGCATCTATGACTTGACCAAAGTTCAATGTCTTGTTCCGGAATAACAGAAGTCCACAGGGATATGGTCAGCACTCTAGCCTCCCCCTGAATAACTGGATAATGTCAAAATCATCTAGGGGACCAGTATCATTTTTCATCGCTTTCCGAAGATAAACCCAAAACCTTTGAAAAGCTTTTTCTGAGATCAGACAGACATCAGTCTCCCTTGATCCGGGAGGCATAATCACAGCTAGGATGTCACTCTCTGGAACTTGAAGAAAATTCTTTAGGAGTTCCCCACAAAAATATTCTTCTGTCAATTTCTCAGGACTTGCCCCCCTAAAACAAAAACGTGTCACAAACCTTTGACGTGGGTCATTGTCCTCCTCTTTTCCATACTCATTTTCTGAATCATTAAGAAAAGCCTCCATAAAATTTTCATCTAACAGCCTCTCCTGGTTATAATCCAGGGTCCTCCTGGGCAAGTCTCCCCGATTTGCCTGATTTGCCTTAATATTTCTGGAACCCGTTTCCATTCCCTACTTCTTCTCATCCTTTGCTCTTTGTGTGTTCCCCTTACTATGCCCCTCTACTGCAGCGGCATAAGAAGACAAAAATGTCGTAGGCTGCACGAAAGGTTCCAATTTAGATTTAGAGTTTGATTTAGAGTTTGATTTGGGTATAGTCCCTGAATCTTTTTTCACCTCTAGTGTAACCTTATTTGACAGTCCTAACGACATAACATCCGGGTTACCACTTTCGTTCTTATCAATTACAGATATAAGGACAGGAGCTGTTCCTTTATCCATCTGAACCCGACTCACAGTACTGTCTTTCCCCGAATATAAGACAGTGTCTTATATTAATTTTTGCTCCCAAAGATGCGCTATGTCTTATTTTCAGGGGATGTCTTATATTTCTGTATTCTGTTCGTCAGGCATGCTTCCAAACAAAAACTTTGCTACATCTTACTTTTGGGGGATGCCTTATATTTTGCACATCAGCAAAACCTCTACTACGTCTTATTTTCTGGGGATGTCTTATATTTGGGGAAACAGGGTAGGAACAGTAACACCAGAAAAAACCCTCCATTACCATCCCCATTGCCCTTAGTGTCTTTTCCATTTTTTATACCATCCTTATCCTTGTTTTCTGACATTCCTCTTCTCCCAGCTCTTTGTGGAAGAGCTTGCTGTAACGGTCCTTCATTCCCGAGCTCTTGACTTGAAATAGAAGCAAGAGTTTCAAAAGAGCGGATGGTATCCGGAGCTCCCATAATCCCCTCAGTATGTACTTTTTCTTCCAAGTCCAACTCCAGAAGCTCTCCTGTCTTTTCTGGGGGCATAACTGAAAATACGGGAGACAAAACAACAATCTCCGGACAAAATTTGTACTTATCAGATTTCACCCCCACAACATCTTAAACTCCTTCTCCCACTTGCCCAATAACAGTCGAAGAAAGAACTGTTGCCGTTTGCCTATCCTCACCCTGACCTTCTTCTACTCTCTCTTTTAATTCTTCAATCCCTGATAAGCTCCCCTCTTCCTCTTATCCGTTGCTCATTTCTATCGATCCAAAATCTGATAACATTCCATGAGTCCAAGGTTTACCCCCTAAATCACCTTCCTTCTCTGTATGACAAGGAAGTTGCCCCTCCACCCCAATACATCCAGCCTCTTGTTTCTGAGGTGCCTCACCCATTTGCGGGGGAACCTGTCGAACAGCTCCCCCTGGAAAACATCACCGGCCTGACAATCCACGTCGCACTGCTCCGTCTTCCCCAAAATGGTGTCTTCAGAATGAGTCTCCATCTCGTCATCTTTCCCTTTTCGGATCCTAATCCTCATTGCATGTACCGCACCGGCCAACCAATCCATCCATTCCTTCTTTGTTGCCGGCCTAGAAACCGCTGCTGAAGAATCTCTTGTCCAAGCATAAAATTCCGCATCTGTCTCACCAAATTCCACTGCCTTCCATATTTGTTTCACTACATTCAAAAATCCCTTGCCAGTGAGCCAAGGAGAAAAAGAATCAGCTGATGTTCAGGCTTTTCTACCTATTATAAGTTTTTGTACTATCTTCAATGAAACAGATCTTTGGTACATTACTTTATCTAAAAAGGTAGAATCTAGTTTCCCAGGTGATTTTTTTTGTCAAAAAACCCAAAAGTACTTCATGAGCCTCATCAAGGTGTTGAATGGCAAAATCTTTCTTCCTTTTTTCAAATGAAATAGTGTGGACCTCAGGAAGTTTTAGATGATGGAGCATAAAACCCCAAAATTTTACTAAATCTATTCTATTCATCACTTCCGGATTCAGCAAGGACAGCCCATCTGCCAGAGGAGCTCCCTTCACCTTATTCCACTTCTCCAGCATCTTAGTTTCTTTACCTGAAAGAGATTTCTGCGATGCAGGTACTTCAGAAACACCTTCTACAAAATAAAATTCCCGTGAAAGTTCCTTTGGCTGTAAAAGTAAAGTTTCAGTTGGTAAAGTTTCATGTTTACTTTTGGCCTTCTTATAACAAGGGGATTGGTCAGGCGAAAAAGTCTGTGTTTGCAATAAACCCCTTGAAAAGTCACCCTCCTCCCCTGTAATTAAGGTGTGTTGATCTGTCAGATCTTTCAAAACTTCTAAATCTTCATAGTCTGTTGTCCTTATTTCTCTTTTAGAATTTCCACTTGCCATCTTTGTTAATTTTCTTTTACTAATGTCCTTTATTTTTTCTCTTTTCTCTTCAGGATCATCACAGATCTGTTCACATATTTCTATATACGCCAGATCTTGCTGCATCTGCTGTGAGTCCAAAAGTTCCTTCTGCATCCTGTCATCTATATATTGAATTTGTAAGTCCTCATTTTGTAATGCACTAAAAATTCCTTCCATCTCCTCTCCTCTTTCCTCTCCTTCATTCATATTTATCATTGTATGTTCTTGTCTAGCAAAAGGACAAGAACCATGAGCAAGCTGGAAGGCTAAATTTTCTAACCTCAAAAGATCCTCATTTTTATCAGCATCAGAGGAACAGGAGGAAAAACCCCCATGACTGGGTACAAAAAAATTATATTTTTTACTGTGGAAGTCACTTGCATCCACAGAGGACTTAAGGCTCAAAAGAGGTTTTTTATGGGGGTTTAAAGCTACATAATCTCCTTTACTTTTAACTACCTGGCTTTCCACAGCAATAACTTGTTCAACTTGTTCAAAAATATGTTGCTTATCATGCAAAGAAACACTCTCTTTTGGAGGCTGCTTCCCCTTTAATTGCTGACTTTCTGTAACAGATAAATTTCCCAAAGGTTTTTCCTCTTTTTGGGGGGTTTCAGAAGAGAACTGCTGTAATCCTTCCAAAAGATATTGTGAGGTTTGCACACTTCTCTGAACTGTAAAAGCCTCTGCATTCAAAACTACATTCTCTGCAGGCTGCTCTTCCAAGCTCTGGCAGACATTTTCAGGGCTTGGCTCTTCTCCTAATTCTTCTACACTCTTCAAAGGATTACACTCAATATTTTTCACATCGCCTTTCTCTTCTCCTTTCTCTTCTCCACCTTCTACCTCCAACTGAGTCATTTTTATAGGGGAAACAGAAATTTTCTGACCTGATTGATCCAATTGTTGAAGTTCCATAGCAGCCTCAGAAGCCTCCAAAGCCTCCTTCATTGTAGAGTCCTGTAGAGTATTCAAGCTGATTTGGAGTCCCCCCCAGCCAGGGGGGCTCCATTCCACTGTCAACAGTTGGGGGGAAAGCCCCCCAAGATCCAACAGAGAAAACCCCCGGCAAAAACCTGGTAAAAACAGTCCAAAATAGAAAATGAAGCAAGAGCTATGAAAATGTGCGTCCACTCAAAATGGGGGTTAGAATTAGGGTTAGAATTAGGGTTAGGGTTAGAATTAGGGTTAGAATTAGGGTTAGGGTTAGGAAAATAGTTTTTTTAGGAAAATAGATTTTTATTAAAAGTCAACCTTTCTACATACAAACAGTTTTTTCAGTTTTCTACATTTCCATAAACATATTGTGAAAATAAAAATGCAACAAATGCAACAAATCACAATTCAATAATTCACAATTGAACAATTCAACGGAACATTGCATAATATCATTTCTATCATTTCCATCTGTTCATCTATGTATTCCAGAGGTTAGCGTTAATAGTTGTCACCTGAAAACAGATATCAAACCAAACCAAACCATACCAAACTTTATTATATATATAAAACATTACTAACTACCTAACAACTTTAGTATTCCTTTAAACTGGATTATAACTTCTTATCCTATTTATCTTCAAGAATAACACAGTGTCAAAACTATGGCACGGGAGGATTAACCTCTGAGAACCATCTCCAGCGCTTCCACCAAATTTCCCTTTTTGTATTGTTTTTCTCCCACATTTTAATTTTACACAGTGAGTCTAAAAACTGTTTAACTGTTCCTCTGGGGTGCACAGGTTGGTTGGTACAAGCTTCAACATGACGGTTTCTCAGCACAAGTTGAACCATGATCAAGTTTATCAATCTAACAATCAACCATGGCACACGGAGGTTATTTACATTTCCCAAAAAGTAGCCCATCCCTTTTCTGTCATCTGACCATCTCTGTCCCGGTCATCTGTACCCTCCTTCCGGGACCACCCCGGAAACCCAGCCCTGTCGCGCTAAGAACGGCCAACTAAGGGTTTTCGCGATCCACGCCCGTTCCTTTTTCACTGCTACACACTCTGACAAGATGTGACGGATCATCTCCAGGTGAGCCGATTTGTGGTACTCCTTGAACTGCTGGCCCGTGTTTGATTCGCACAACTGAATGCAGTGACTCCTGCAACAGTTTCTTTTATCCGCTGATGGGCAGAACGTCGTTGCACCCACTTTCAAAACTTGGTGGTATGCTCGCCATCTCACGTCCCAGAAGAATATGGGGATGGTCTTGTCAGAGAACGTTGGGATCGGAAAGGTTTGATTCCTGAGATATGTTGACAGAGACATCTTGAGGCTCCTCCCATGATCGTACAGTTGTAACTTGCTACGATTCAACACTTCCCAATACAAACGCCCGGTTTGGCCCCTCTTGCCATCACACTCCTTCAGCACCTGCGATAAGACCATACTTTTTGACAGCTTTCACCATTTCTTGTGGGAAATCTGGTAGGGGACGAGTCATCGCCACAGTCAGACGCGGACAAGGCTTCTCTTCTTTCCACCAAACTTGACCCCAAGGTGTATCCAGCCAAGCCTCCAAGCAACTCAGCCACACGTGATGGTCGCCCGCAGCCGTGGTCTGTCTGGCCTCATCAGCTTTGGCTCAAGCTCCCCAGTTGGTTGAAACGAATTTGCACAAAAACCACAGCGCCACATCCTGCAAGCCCAAACCTCCGTGGCGATGTTGACGATACGTCACGACGTGGGTGAGGGGAAAGTTGATCGTCCTGAACAACCATTAAAAAGTTCTCTCGAGACATCCCTCATAATCTTCTCTGGCAGTGGAAAAACGGCCACTAGGTAGTTACCAGCCGGAACGCAGTAAGTGGTGAAATACTTTCACCCATGTATAAAAGTCATCTGCATGAGCCATGCTAGACAATCGAAAGGACGTGTCAGAACCCCAATAAATCCACAAAGACTCTTGTTGTAGAACAGCAGCTTTATTGGTTCAGGGTCTACCTTGGCAAAGCCAAGACTGAAGATTACCCGCAAAAACTGCAATAATAAAAGAACTGGCAGCACCCCCACAGCCTGGGAAAGCCCACCAGAAAGTAAGTGCACGAAGAAAACAGGAGATGAGTAGACAGTGACCTTGACGCCACCTGGAATCACCACACATTCTACAGCAGCTAGAAAAGGCAGTTAGAAATCCAGTTAACCCCTACCAACCTCCCCCCAGTGAAACGAAACAGCAGCATTAGCAAAACCCTCAATACAGGCCTCCTGACATACTGCAACCTCTAAGGCCTCCCTCCCAGCTTGCTTGGACAGCGTTGATGAAACAGTTTGACAAGGCAAGGGGCTTTAACATTTTCAGCAAAGATCCACTGATTCTGCCCAGGTAAACATCCCTCCCAGGAGACCAAATACTGCAAGCGGTTACGATAGATGTGTGAATCAAGAATGTCAGACAGTTCATAGTGCTTAGAACCATTAATCAGAATCGGAGGAGGCACCTTCATCTCTGGATGCCAGACATCCGGGGAGCATATTTTCTTCAGTAAGCTGCAATGAAACACAGGGTGTATTTTACTCAAAGCCTTAGGCAAGTCAAGTTCAGCAGTCACTTTATTGATTATTCTAATGATCTTAAAAGGGTCCACATATTTTGCACTCAGCTTTGACAGACGGTGAATGCTTCACAAGTTTTTGGTGGACAAATAAACCATGTCTCCCACCACCAAAGGAAAATCACGTCTGTGCTTATTAGCCTGATGTAAGGAATTCCATAGAAGCAGAAATAAAAGGCTTTTTGGGTGTAAAAGACCGTTTATTCAGACATCCTAGAAAGCTCACGTACACGCAGTGGCAGGAATAAGATCTCCCGCCAGAAGCACAGGTTATAACTCTGTCCATCCCATCCCCCCTCCCGGATTCCCATGGGAACGGAGGTCTCATCTCCCTCGCAGAGATAAGGTCTCCGCCGGAGAAGCTGGCCCATCGCCCGGGCTGTGGAATGTAGTCAAGGCCAGGCGGCTGACCCGCTCATCAACACCATTGAATCCTTTACACCTGATGCTTGTAAGCTTCTCTTGCTTTCGTAAGAGTTTGTAGAATATCTGGCCACTGTTTGGCCACAGATTGCACCCAATCTTGAATCTCTGGCACAGGGGCATCATCCAACTATTGCAGTAAGGGAAGAGGGGGCGCTGACCTTCCATGAACCACCTCAAACGGAGTCTTCCCAGTACTGCTATGAACCGAGTTATTATAGGCATGTTCAGCATAAGGCAACAAATCAACCCAATTGTCCTGTTGATAGTTTGCATAACATCTTAAATATTGTTCCAATGTCTGATTAGATCTCTCGCTCTCCCAATCGGTCTGGGGGGAAATGCTGAGGAGACCCCCTGCTCCACCCCCAGAAGCGGGAGACGAACTGGGACCCTCTGTCCGAAATTAACTTCCTCGGTAAAGAATGCAATCTATAGATATGCAACATGAACAGTTCAGCCAGCTTTTGAGCTGTGGGGTCGAGGTACAAGGGATGAAATGGGCCTGCTTAGAGAACAAATCCACAACAGTCCAGATCACCATCTTGCCATGACTCACAGGCAAGTCCGTGATAAAATCCATGGAAATCACCTGCCAGGGTGCACTAGGCAAAGCAATGTCCTGTAACAGTTCCTGAGACTTAGAAGGAATAGTTTTGGCCATGGCACAAACAGGACATCCTTTAATGTAGGCCTCAATGTCCTTACGCATAGTTCTCCACCAAAACTGTCTGCGCAGCAAATGCAAGGTTTTCACAAAGCCAAAATGACCAGCAGATTTCGAATCATGCCCCTGGTGTAGAATTTGAGAACGCAGCTGTGATGGAACAAAGAGCTGAGAGCCACGATACCAAAGGCCATTGCTCAAAGACAGCCCATCACCCCCCTCCTCCTGAGAAACAGGGGCTTTGCCAGCCTCCAAAAATGCAGAGAGAAGGTGGTCAGGAGGGGCGGGCACCGGCAAGGAGACGCTTTATCAGAGGCATCAACATGTAGGACAAATGGCAGGGAAGGGTCAGGGTGAGCAAGAATGGGTTCAGACGTAAACGCAGCCTTGAGAGCATCAAAAGCAGACTGACAGGCAGGACTCCAGGGCAAACAAGCACCAGGGCGGGCAGCAGCGGGGGCCCGGTCTTTGGTACGTAACAGATCAGTTAAAGGCAAGGCCAAAGATGAGAAATGGGGGATAAAGTCACGGTAAAAATTTGCAAAGCCCAAAAAGGACTGAAGCTGCTTGCATGTCCGGGGGGGGGGGCAGTCTTAATGTCAGAACCCCAATAAATCCACAAAGACTCTTGTTGTAGAACAGCAGCTTTATTGGTTCAGGGTCTACCTTGGCAAAGCCAAGACTGGAGATCACCCGCGCAAACTGCAATAATAAAAGAACTGGCAGCACCCCCACAGCCTGGGAAAGCCCTCCAGAAAGTAAGTGCATGAAGATAACAGGAGATGAGTAGACGGTGACCTTGACGCCACCTGGAATCACCACACATTCTACAGCAGCTAGAAAAGGCAGTTAGAAATCCAGTTAACCCCTACCAACCTCCCCCCAGTGAAACGAAACAGCAGCACAAGCAAAACCCTAAATACAGGCCTCCTGACATAACGGGAGTTTCTGAGAGAACAGTCCTTGAATCACCTCATCTCTCCTGATAGTTTGTAAAATGGGTTCCAGTGATAACACGTACAGCAAGGGGCTCAAAGGACACCCCTGTCTGAGGCCTTGGCATGGATAAAAAGGGGGCCTAATGCCTTCCCCACATAAGGGTCAGGTACCTTTGAATCAAAGCGTTACATAGTGACTCTGAGGAAATCCCGCATCAAAAGCCCAGAAGGCTGAGGCCATACCAAGGTCCAACAGGCTCCACAGGTAATTGTAGATATACCCGAGTCGAAGGCGCTTTGCATTGAAGTCTAACTGAATCCAACATTCGATGGAAGCTCTTAGATCCCCTGATAAAGGGTGGAAAGCCTGATGAAAAAGTGCATGCCCGTGTATACCCATTTTCTTGGCCTGGGAATGCCACTCGTTTGCCCCAGAGAGATGAGTTTGTTTTGCTACGAAGCTTTAAGGCGAAGTGTTGATCACCCTCATCAGGATCCTGTAGTCTGTGGGTTAGAAACGGTTAGTGGAAGCCAATTAGAGGCCAGAGAATCGGGTCTCCATCCCCCCCCCTTTGAAAATAAAAGACATCACAGCCTGGTGAAAACTGGGCATGGCCGGTACGTCTGTGTCCTTCCACATGGCATTGAACAATTCGGTGGCCAACAGAGGGGCAAGCAGGTCTCTTTGAATTGCTGATAAAACCATAAGGTAAATGCCATCATGGGCAATGGGTGCAGAAGAAAGAGCGTCCCACTGACAAAGCTTCCAGTACCCTCATCTTCCGTGAAGGGGCATGACTAAGCGCCGACCCAGTTCTTCCAGTTCCCAGAGAGGTCTCCAGTCCTTCATAAAAGCCGAGTCCAGATAGAGCTGAGAACTTGAGGAGTCCGGTTGCACCTTCTTTGCTCATTGTAGGAGAACTTTGGTCATGCAGTACTCCGAGGAGAAAGGTTGCTATGTCGCCTCCATTTCCTCCAGCATATAGTTTATCTTCCACTCCCGAGGAGGCTTCAGGGCTGTCAAGCTCATAGTGGGTCTCGTTTCTCTGTCTTTTTGCCACTCTCCTTTCTGTAAAATCGGCCCGGATGACCTGGTATAGTTCTTCAGTCGCCATCGCTGTCTTTGAGCTAATTGAAATGTCCTAATTGTATTTTGACACTTCTCCAACCTTCTTTTGTCGTATCCCCATCCTTTGTCTCGTTTCCACTGTATGGACAGGAGTCCTTGAATGGCTTGGTGATATTCTCTCAATTCCCGGGAGGAGTTTACCTTCTTGGATGTAATGCAGGTGTTCTTAATGGCCCTTTTTAATCTTTCCCACCAGGATGTAATGCGTTCGCTGGGTTTCAACAAGGTATAATAGTTGATCACTTGACGTATTTCTTACTCCAGTTGGAAATGACGTAAATCTCTGTCGTGTATCTTCCATCTACAGATGGGCCTCGCCGTCTGGCCCATGACCTGGAAGGTAACCCTCATCAGAACATGATCGGAACACATGTTGAATATCAAACTCACGTGTGCCGGGGAGAATGACGGCGGTGCCCAGACTCTATCAATTCTCCTTGTGACCAGAGGGTGGTAATAGGGCATCTTGCTATCTGACAAGCCGTTGTACTTTTGCTGAAAATACTGCCTGTGGTACGTGGGTAGAAATTCTAGATCGCACGTAGCCCCTAATGCTACATCTGTAAGATTTAAGTCCATTTTTAAAAGATTTTTCAGTTTCCTTTCTTCAACAGTAAGGGGTTTCACGTTCGATCGACCTCTTGGTCCGGAGTCGATCCGATCTTCCATCTCTGACCTGATATTAAAGTCCCCAGCCACTATCAATTCTCTATGGGTGGAGAGATAGTCCTTCATCGTCCACCATAGCTCTTTCCTTTTATTCCTATCTACCGGAGCGTAAACAGAAACTAGTCAATACTTCTGGAACCGGGTACCGTCAGATGAACTCAAATTAAAGTCTAAAATAAAGAGGTGTCCGGGAAGGGCGTCTATTGTTTTAACTATCCAATAGGATTGGCTTAATTTAAAAAGAATTGCTATATCCCCGCCTCCTGGGTCTAATTTCAGCGACCATAATGAAGGGCCCCATGTCCAAGTTTTTGCGCCCGGCTCCTGTCTCTCGGTGTCCGAACATTAGTTTCTTGTAATATGATGATGTCAGTTCGGATCCGGGCACAGTGATAGAACATCTCCTCTCTTCTCGTCGCCTGAAGGAGGCCCTTACAGTTCCATGTGGAAATAGAGAAGGTCATAATGTGAGAGGGCTAACTTGAATTAAAATAAATTCCGCAATCTCTTTAATGACGACCAACCGAGGACAAAGGAATTCGTTTACAAATTAAAGAACACGGACCTTTCAAACCGTTTCAAATACCGTTTATTGTTCCATTTCGACATATTCCTCAGTGGCAGGCTGTTGGCTAACAGTTTTCACCACCCCTTCCTGAGGGACAGGAAGTGTGGCCTTACTTTCTAATACCTGAGTTTGCAATTCTCCCAGTTTGACGGGAGGTGAATAGTACTTTCCATTCGACATCTGTGTCTGAACGGTGACTTGCTCTTGGTTTGGAGGCGTTTCTGTGGACCTTTCCGATTCCACCATTTGCCTCTCAACTCCTCTCTTCCTCCACCCGGTTAGTTTGTTCTGTGACTTTCTCTTTGTGTTCTGACTGAGCTACGACCTCCATGATATCATCGTCATCCTCACATTCATTGGATTCATATAAAGTCTCCTGAAGAGAATCCTTTTGCTCCCTCCTGCGTGTCGCTTGATGAGTATAAACTTCCAATTGGGACCGTAAAGCAACAAGGTTGTTGTCGAGGGTCCTCTTGCGTTTTTCATAGTCCTTGCTCATTCTAGCCGCCATTGGGGGTCTTTAGCAACCATGTGATCGACTTCTTTCTGTAACTTGTCAAGAGCCAACTGATTTAGGGTGTACTTCGTGAATGTGTCTATCGAGTTCCTCATTGGTGAGGTCTTTGCAAACGGATGTCCAGTAGTCAACCTTTAAGAAAAGGCTTTGTCGTTTAGGTGTCGAGGGGGCTAAAGCATCACGTCTACGTATCGTCACCGATGGTCCCGCCGTTATAATTTCCATCTCCTCTCCAAATCTTTCTCCGAATCTTGCAAGATGGAAAATCTCCCTCCCCAAATCTACCGTGGTGTATACACCTTTCCTCACGGTTTCTCTCACTGTTGTTGATTTTTTCCCTCTTTTCATAAGAGTATCCCTCCACTCTTCCTCTTTCTGTTGACCTTCCATTGGGGGGGCTCCCCCAGAATCCTCTGCAGCAGGGAATTCCTGCGATTGGGTCTCATCTCTCTTTGGGCGGGCATTAGGACGGTCATGATTCGCCACCAGTTTCTTGTATGCACTTGGAAAGGTCTTATTGTAATGCACTAAGGGGCAAAGGATATAAGTATGGCCCTGATCCTCACAAAGATTACACACAATACCCTTTTTACAGAAATTAGAGGAATGTCTTTTATGGCCACAGTTGGAACAGAGTGGCGAAACACAGTCTTGACGGATATGGTCGTAACCCCCACACTGAAAACATGCAGGCGGTTGGCCGCTGTAACAGGTAATACCTCTATCATTCCTGAGAAAAAAATATTTAGGGAGGTGTTGTATAGTACTTCTAGCAGTCCTGCGCAGGGTGACAATGGCCTTGTACTCACCATTCCAAATCCCTCATTTATTCAAACATTTTTAGGAGGCATAAGCACATCACACCTTTGTTGTAACCAAAATTCTACATCGTTTTCAGGTACGCTAGTCATTCTGAACGATACGGTAAGAACCCTTGCCTCCCCCCCCCCCCAAAATAAGGGAATAATATCATAATCAGACAACTGGCCCATTTCAGACCTTGTAGAACTCCGAACCCTAGCCCAAAATTGCTGGAAAGCGCTTTCCGACACCATACAGACGTCGGTCTCCCTCATGCCTGGCGGCAATATAACCGCTAAGATATGTTCTTTTGGGACCTTAAGGAAGTCAAACGAAATGGTTTCACACATGTATTCCTCACTCAATTTGTCTTGATCAGTGTACCTAAATCTGTACCTGTACCTTAAGGAAGTCAAACGAAATGGTTTCACACATGTATTCCTCACTCAATTTGTCCTGATCACTGTACCTAAATCTCGTCACAAATCTTTGTCTCGGGTCGTAATCTCGAGGTCCATCTTGCCCCATGAGAAAATCTTGTAGTAGATCATCCGTCAACTGATCGTTCCTTTTGATAATTGATGACCCTCCTAGAGGGTTCTACCCGCTCTTTCAAAGCCATGTTCCTATCAAAGGTGCCCTTTTCTATACCGGCCACCCCCCTATGAGACCTTTGTGATTTGCCCTTTAGAATATTTGTATAAGACCGTTTGTTTGGAAGAACTGTTTGGGATGCCGATGGTGCACCGGCCTCCCGACCCGTCTCCATGTGTCTGACTACGTTCTGCTCTGTGGGGCCGTGAACATGAACAGATTTGTCGGGGACACAGACTTATTAGTTACCATTAACTCTTTGAGTATCACCCTTCCCACCACATTCACTCCCTGACAGGATACCCTTTACGCTACAGTCTGAAACCTGTTTCTTCTCCATCTGGTCTTCTCGCTGTATTGTTTCTTCACTCTGCATCATTCTTGACGTGGTGGTGGGAGTGTCATTTCGAGAGTCATATCGTCCTTTCTAGTTAAAGTCAACGTCTGAGTCAATTTTGTTTGTCCAAGTCATTATTCCAATCGTTAAGGTCCTCACGCCGCTTCACATTAGTAACAGTCTCTGGGGAGGAAAAAACAACAGACACGCCCTCCACACAGGATATGTTCTTACAGTCCGCAGTATCCTTCTTGTTGGTTCTCACCTTCTCACTCCCTTGCTTATCTTTTAGTCCTTCCCCCTCCCGTTCATCATTGCTATCCGGAAAGGGTTCTATCCTGAATAAGGTATCTGACCCTTCCTCCTCCTCTTCCCTTCCCTCATCCCGGGTTACAATACTCTCAATATCAGAATCGATCCTATTGGGGATGCCCACCATCCCCAGTAAGATCAGCAGAAGAGGGTGTGACACCTTCCCCCCGCAGGGCATTGATATTACAATCAGAAAAGATTACATTCTGTTTATTCTTTCGCCTTTGAGGTAAAGCCTCGAAGGATGGTACCCTCCCTGACTCAGAAATAGACTGAGAAGTAGATTGAGAAATAGAGTCTGAAGTAAGCACCTCACCGGTTTGCGGGGGAACCTGCGACCCAGATTCCCCCTGTGTAGTAGACACGGCCTTTTCCGACAGAACGTTATCCCTTCCATCGCCGCGTGCTGGAACTGCGGCTGGGGTGACCATCATTGGGCGTGCGGCAATCGCATCCTTGGCCTGTCGCATCCGTATCTTCATGGAATGAATTGCCACTTTACACCAATCGATCCAGCCGTCTTTCGACACCAGCAAAACACCTTCTCCCTCGAGTTGTCTCTGCCATGCGTAAAACGCTCCTTCCGCTCCTTTAGTTTCCACTGCTCTCAAGATGTCTTTCAGCAAACTCACGAAACCTTGGTTGGATGACCACGATGGCAAATCGTCGCTGGATGTTCTTGCTTTCCGTCCGACGATCAACCTCCCCACTATGTTGATAGACAAGGACCTGGCGTAGGTCACATTCTTTAAAAAATCAGGTTTATTGCATTCGTGTCCTTCACTGGTCAAGTAAGCCATCAAGTGACCTTTGGATGTGTTTAGAAATTCTATGATTACATCTTTTTACATTTTGTCTAGCGCTATGGTAGGGACATCAGGCGAATTGAGATGGACTAATAAAAAGGCCCAGAATATCTTTACAATATCTAATTTGTTCGGGGTTTCAGGTGTTAGAAGAGCCAAGCCTTCTTCTAGGGGTGCATACTTTATCTGCGTCCATTGATCGAGACGCTTAGCTTCCTTACTCTTTGGTAATTTCTTTTTGGAAATTGTGTTAGAAAACTGAGACCAGACAGAAACAGGGGAAAAACCGTACGAGTCGTTGCCTCGTTCTGGCAAGGCCAGGCCGTCCCGACAGTCTTCCTCCTTACTCCGTTTACTTTGAGGGGGTCGAATGGGTGAACACAAGAAATCCTCCTTATCCGATCCATCACCACCCAGTTGTTCCGGGGGCGAGTCGATCCGCACATCCGGATCTTGTAGGAGAGCGTCATCCCCTATGGCTTCATGCAGTCTCGCTCCGATATCCACTTCTTGTAAGACCATGGTCAGTTCGGTCGCTGCCTCCTGCAAAAACATCTCCAAGCCTGTCCAGTTCTTTTGAGCATGAGACTTGGAGCCTGGGTCTAAAAAGGGGTTTGTTTATAAAGTGTCCATATGGATATCTTCGATTCCCTTGTCACACCTGTCTTTGACATCGCTTTTCTGGTCTTGATCAGTCCCTTCCTCTTGTAATGATAACATAACAGGTCCTTGGCTAAGTCCCTCCACCAGGATGGGAGTAGATGCAGTGTAGGCCTTATGCGGTCTGTTTTGTGACAGAGAGTGGGAAACTTCCAGAAAATTGAGTGCCAGTTCAGGTGTTGGGGAAATAGTAAAAGTCTCAATATTACTTCCCTGGGTCAGACTAGCCGTATCCTGAAAAGATGACGTGGCCATCGAGATTGTATGCAATGAGCATGCCACGATGGGAACGGATAAAATACAGGCCTCATTCGAGACTTGAGCGTGCGAGGACATCAGGGGGCTCCCAGAATCTGCCATAACATCTGTCCTGGTTTGGATAGCTCCGTCCCTATCTGGTGATGTCATGACCTGATCCCTATGCGATTTATTCAACAGGATGGGAACAGATGGAATATGGGCCTCATTCGAGGCCTGTTCCTGTAAACATAGCAGGGGTTTTTCAGGAGCTGCCATATCATCTCTTTGGGTCTGATGAACCTTGTCCTCATCTGATGACATCATAACCTGATCCTTACTGGATTCATCCATCAGGATGGGAGCGGATGAAGTATAGGCCTCACTCAAGGCCTGTTCATGCAAAAATAGCAGGGGGCTTTCGGGAATTGCCATATTATCTCTCTGGGTCTGATGAGCCTTGTCCTCATCAGATGATATCATAACCTGATCCCTAGTTAATTCATCCATCAGGATGGGCGTGGATGAAATATAGGCCTCACTTGAAGCCTGCAGATGCAAAAGCGTTGGGGGGTTGTCTGGGGCTGACATATATGCTTTATAGTCTAGATTAGTTTTGTTGTCATCTGTTAATGGTATAACTTGATCCACAGAGGGATCATCTGCCAAGATGGGAACAGATATAACACAGGCCTCACTTGCAGCCTGTGCCTGAAAACCTGTTGGGAAACCCCTGGAAGGTACAATATCCTCTTTCTGGGTTCTATCAGTCATACCTTCATGTGATGACAACATATTCTGTCCCAAAAAGGTTTCATCATCCAGGATGGGAGCAGATACAGAGCAGGCCTCAACTGAGGCCTGTGTATATAAAAGCTTTCGGGGGGCCCCAAAGGTTGCAATTTCTCCCTTCTGAACCTGATCCTCCCTGTTCTCTTCTACAGGGGTAACCTGTGTTTCTTTAAAAGGTTCTTTTGTCGAGATGGATGCTGATTGAGCAGGAAAAAAGCTTGATTGATGAGCAGCCTCATGGCTGAGTTGGCTTTCATTTTCAATAGCAGCGACATCATCTATAGATTTCTGGGTCCCCCCCAGCCCGGGGGGGGTGTTCCATCTTCTACACCCAACTGTGGGGGCCTCCCCTATAAGGGGTATAGTGTCCAAAGTTCCCCTTCAGCTAGATTTAGACTGGGGAAAACCCCCCCAAAACAAGTACTCACAACAGGAGCTCTGACAAAGCACGTCCTCCACTATCAACAGATTTTAGGGTTAGGGTTAGGGAAATATTTTTTTTTAAGGAAAATATAATTTTTATTTTGAAATTCCATCCTACAAACACAGAAAGAAAAGCTGATGGTACAAAGCCAAATTGTGCATCCAAAAAACCAAAATGTGCATCCAAAAACTTCAAACAGCAAACTTGAAAATTCCCACTATCAAACGACAACTCAAACAACCAGCTGTCATCCTGAGGAGGACCGTGTGATAAAAGCTTGCCACACTTTTACGGTGGACCATAGTTACATTTTTGATCATGTCCCTGACGTAAGTGTCAAGCCAGGGCGGGGTTCTGGCATTCCTATGTGCATATGTACATGTGCTGTTGTGGTGCAGCTTCATTCCCCCTAACCTACTCTCTCCCCTCTCCCTCCCCCTTGTGGCTCATAAACTATTTACATTAAGTCACTGGTATGCAATTGTCCAATTAGTAAATTGTCTCATATCTAAAGTCTCTGCTAAAGTCTGTCCCATCAGGAGCCATTCCAGCTCCAAACCAAACAAAATCCGCTCAACCCAAGCGCAACAACAAAGTTCCTTATTCCAGTTCAAAATTCAGAGTCCAGATTCAGAGTCCCAATGTTCGTCACTGTTCTGCAGTTTCAAGGAGTCCAAAGAGTCCAAGTCCAGCTCCAGGTACTGAAAAGCCTGGCCAAAGTCAGAGTTGCAGCCTACGTAATGGGCGTGCCACCTCCCAGCCACCAGCTCCACCACTTCCGCCAGGTTGCCGCTCCCTGACGCTGTTGTTCATAACGGGCCATGCCCCGCAGCGTCTTGATGACATTGGTCGCGTAGTGAAGGACTCTGACTCGCTTGTCCCCTTTTAGTTGTTGGCATCACATTTGCTCTATCCTGGAGACTACAAGGACGTTGATCAGTCGCTTCGTGGACCAGGGAACAGTGCTGAATCCTTTCACCCATGCTGGGGATGCCTGTGTCTCCTCCTGTCCCGAGCAAATCTGAGTATAGGACTGGAGCAACAGCAAAGGGTCCCCCAGCCGTCTCGCCACCAGACGCCAAAGCTGGCGCGAGGTGGGGCACTCTTGCACCAAGTGCTGGATTGTCTCCCTCGGTGTGGGCCCTAAAGACCGGTCTGCACATCCTGGTCTCCTGCACAGCTGACCTTCCCCGTGGCGCCAAGGCTCTGCTTCCGTGGCCCTGAGCACTCCGTGGTAAGCTCGCCAGCGGGTCTCGTGCAGGCTGTATGGGATTCTGCAGTCCTTGAACCACCTTCTATGACGAGCGGCTGCATCCGGCGCCCTGATGTACTCTGGGGCCCGCTCTTTCGTGGCCAAACACTCGTAGTACGGTCCGAGGTGGTGTTGCTGACATGCCAGCTCATATAGCGCGGCCCCGGGTCCCATAGCCTGCCCGGCCTGTGCCCTGCACACCAGCTCCCCCGTCAAGCCGTAAGCGACCACGTGCCCCGCGAAGTCACACAGGTGATCCGGGAGACCTGCCATCGCAGTCAGGGTTCTCCTGGGGATGCCCCCTTGCTCTCCTCCAGCCCAGTCGAGCAACCAAGCGGAATCCTCAAAAGTTGCCCGACAGAAACTCCACTGCACGGCATCTCCCTCCTTGCGGATGAGATTGGCTGCGATAAAGCGGCATGTAAAGAGGAGCGCTGGTTCCAGAACACCCAGCCCACCATCAGCGACATCTGCATGGATCACTGCCCTCTTGAGGGGAAAGTTGTTTGTCCCCACTAGGAACCTCATCCACTGCGGTAGCACTTTACGATTCAGGCCGGCTGTGGGGGGGTACACCTGCAAGATGTAATTGCCCACACCGATGAGGTAGGCACCCAAGTACTCACCCTTTTGCGGGAGGAGCAGATGGAACCCTGCCCACTTTTTGAGCCGCTGCTCCCCTTTTTCAATCCACTTCTCCCAAGGAGGGGGCTCAAGGGGCATCCCTGTCGCAGCCCACCCGTCTGCAGGAGCGTCGGTCCGGCCCAGCCTGCGACCACCGGAGTGGCCTCCGCCTTGACATATAGTGCTCGGAGCCAGTCGATGAAAAGTGCGGGCACCCCTTTGGCATCAAGCAATGCCCACAAGTACCCATGATGGACTCTGTCAAAGGCCTTGGACTGATCGCAGGTGACCAGGAAGCACCGAGTCCGCCCAGCCCCCGCTTGCACGAACAAGTCCCGCAACAATGACAGAGAGTCCGAAATCCTCCGGCCTGGGACCACGCTTGTCTGGGACGGGTGCATGATTCGGCTAGCCACTGATGACAGTCGGCGGTTCAGCACCCGGGCGAGCAGACGGTAATCTACATTGGTGACTGTAATCGCCCGCCAGTTGCCTGGGTTCGACAGGTCCCCCTTCTTGGGTAGAAAAGTGACCCTCGCCTGATAGGAGGTGGGAGACAGCTCCCCTTTTCCCAGAACCTCATTAAAGTAGCGCGTCAGCACCGGCGCCAGGGAGTCTGCATGGTTTTTGTAGAACCGGTAGGTTAAACCATCAGGTCCGGGTGCAGAATTGGGCTTGCCCTTCCCGATGGCCCACCTAACCTCCTCCTCGCGTACTAGGTCCGTTAGGGCCTGGACTTCGTGCTGCAGCCTCCCCCCATTGTGCTGGAGGATTTCACGCAACCCAGTCAGGTAGTCCTGCTGCCTCTGGGGATCGATAGCTCCGCCCTGCAGGATCTCTTCATAGAAAAAGCCCATTTCGCGAGCCATTTCGGCAGGGTGCGTGAGCAGACTCCCTGTGCTCTTTTGCCACAGAGTAACCATCAGCTGGCGAGCGCTGCCCAGGCGATCCTTTTCCCAGTCCCCTTTCTGGAGGGCTGGGCCTCGGGCTCTGCAGCGCTGCTCCCTTACCCTCCGGTCCCGTGGTCCTTGCGGTATGCCTGCAAAATGTCCCAATCCTGTCAGAGCCGTTCTGCATCCCAGCCTCTGCCGGCCGCCAAAACTGTCTCAGCCCTAATAGTCCTATAGAGGACCCGATGGTAACGAGCCAGTTCTGCATTCCTTTTCCGGCACATGCGCTGGCGACACCATCGACGCACCTGATGTTTTGTGGCCTCCCAATTTTCTGCAACACTCCTCTCTCCGTCATAATCGTAGACCAGATGTTGTTGTAGCACCCTATCCAGCTCACGCACCCCCTCCTCTAGCTGTACGTACTCATAGGGAATACGCCATGTGCTTCTCCTAGGGGGGATGGGCTGTTCATTGCGGATCCGCACTTCCAGGAGGCTATGAGCAGACCAAGGGGTCAGTAGAGTCCTGCAAGCCACCACATGAAGTTCTGGGCTTGCCCACACTCGATCCAGCCTTGATCTGAAGCGGGGGTGGAAGAAGGTAAACGGCGTGGCCCCCTGCAGGCCGCCATAGTCCTCCACGAACAGCCGGCGCCCTCCTGTGGGATAATAGTCCAGCATCGGGCCAGCCTCCCGAGCCGCATCCCGGAGCCCTTTCTCATCTTGGAGCCAGGCATTCAGTCCTCGCTCTTCTCCATTTAAGGACTCCAGGGCTGCCGGCCTGAACTCCACCCGCCGTCCATCCCCAAGTTCTCCGGGTGCCCTCCGGACGGCTGTGCAGCAGTCCTCCGGCCTCGCTCTATTATTGAAGTTCCCCAGTATGACGTACACCGGGCCTATCTCTGCCGTGACATCTTTCAGCCGCGCCCACAGCACCTGCCGTCGGATTCGATCTTGCGGGCCATACACCACACAGACTCTTATTGTCAAATTGTCTCATGGCGTGTCCCCCTTGATGTTGAGATCAACCACTAAGAGATGGCCCGGTTCGACATCAATCTTTCTGCTAACCGTCCAACGGGAGGAGTGGCACAAAAGAACTGCAACGCCCCCCTGTCCAGTTGTTTGATACGACCACAGGGAAGGGCCCCACGTCCACAGGCGCTGACCAGCTGCCCTGTCCCGTTCCGACTTGAAATGCGTCTCCTGTAGTGCAATCAGGTCCAAATGTAGCTTTGCAGCATGTCTGAGGAGCGCCGCCCTCCTGGCAGGTTGGCGCAAACCTCCAACATTCCACGTTGCTAGATGCAAGTCAAGCCATGCAGGCGCCCTCTTGGTCAGACTTTCTGCTCCTCGGACCATGCTATGAGAGGTGGTCTCTGGGGGGTAAGTCACTTGGTGTTATGCAGGCGGTACTTGCTTACAAACTGCCAACTGGAACTACTCTACAGTCGTGGAGGACGTAGGCGGAGTTCTCCTCACAGAGATTCGCTCGATCCAGACGGGGAGACAGCCATCCTGAGGCGCTGTGCATTACAGACTGGGAGGGTGTCATCACTGTCCTCTCCGCCTCATTCACGCTGCTCTCCTCATCAATGATTACCAGAGTCTCGGCTACCACCTGCCGGTGGGAACCGTTCTGTTCCGCCCCCCCACCAGTGTCAGTGGGGGTGCGGCTCCTTCAGTGGATGGGTGGACCAGGTGGGGGGCAACGACCCTGGAGGGCCCCAGCAAGACTTTGTCCCCCCCTTTCTGACAGAGCGGGTTGAGGTTCTGACTCCTCACCTCCCCTGTCTCCCTCTGCCAGTCCGGCCATCCCTCCCCCAGTGTCCTCCTTTTGCTCCGTCCGGACACCCCCGGGGCTCTGGACGCCATCCTCTGACTCAACTGGCGTCATATGCGGGGTCTGCGAGGGGCGTAGAGGAGTTCCACTGCTCTCAGGTTCGCCTCCATCCACTCCCTCCCTGTTCACTCTCTCATCGGTGACCGCAGGCTCTTGCTGGGTCTCCAGTTGAGGGGTCTCGCTCTGTTGCCCTGCCTGCTCCGCAGGTACTAATTCTCCTCCGCTTTCCTTTATCTGTGTCGGTGTTGTTTCCATGGCGCACTCTGCCTCAACTTCCACATCCACAGTGGAACTGGATGGGTTGACCTCTCCCTGAACAGGTAATTGAGTCCTGCCTCTGCGATCTTTGCCTTCAGCTTTCCTGGACTTGGGTGGGTTCTCTTCCCTCCTCTCTAATGGTTGGTATTGTTGGGTAACTGCTTCTGCCAGGCCACCCATCTGTACGATGTGCACTCTTTCGGGCCCCTCCTCTCCCGCCAGATTGCCGTTGGCTGCACCTGGTGACCGCTGTCTCCTTTTACTACCTCTAGGACTGTGCGGATGCTTTCCGTCTGGTTTCGTGCCCGACAACCACTCCATCTTCTCCTGCTCGCCATCACTATTCCTTCGGGCTGCAGTCTCCCCGCCTTGCTGCATCTCCTCCTCCGAGACCTCCTGCAGCAATGCAAAACGGTTGATGTCTGGTCCTAGTGTTTGCAGAATACGACCAGCCTTTGCCTGTCTCTTTTCTTTTTCCGTCTGCCTGCGTCGGCGCACCATTTCCCAGTGCTGCAGTGCTGATGAGGTGGACGGCTCTAGCTCCATCGATTGAACTGATTGAACTCTGGCAGCATGTCTGCCTGCTACAGCTGCGTGATGCTGAAGACCTTGACCCCTCGCTTGGGCCTGAGCAAGTTCCTGCTCCCTTCCGTGTTCTCTCGCCTGTTCCTTTTCTCTCTCTTGTCGCTGAAACTCTGTCCGCCTCATGTCTGCCGCCCTCTGGCGGAGATCTTCCTGCTCTTTCCTGTGGCGTCTCTCCGCCTCCGCCTCCCAGTCTTTTTGATAGCGTTCCGGATCTCTGCTATTGCGCCAGCTTTCTGGGCACCACCGGTAGGGGTGCCCCTCCTCTCCGCATAGACTACAACACACTGACCGCGAACAGGTCTCTGCGCTATGCCCCTTTCCACCACATCTGGGGCAGTCTTGTCAAACAGTCCCTCCTCAGATGTTCATACGAGCCGCATATGAAGTACGCTGGGGGCTGGCCGCTATATCGAACTGTCGCGCGCTCATCCCCCATTAAAAAGTACCTTGGCAAATGACGTAGGCGGCCCTCAGGGGTCCTGTCCAGCCCCATGATTAACTTATATTCGCAGGTCCAGATGCCAAATTCGTCCTGCTTTTCGCGCGGTGCCATGAGGACCCTGCCCTCCCTGGACAGCCGTTGTGCGATGTCCTCTTTGGGGACATCTCCAGATCTCAAATAAACAGTCACCACCTGAGTCTCTCCCCGAAAGAGGGGCTGCAGTTCTAAGAATTCGAAGTCTGGCTCCCTCGCACGCTGGGCCACCCGACAACTGTCCCAGAAGCGTTGATAAGCCGCCTCCGTGCGGAACATCACATCTGCCTCCGGGATCCCCGGAGGGATGGTAACAGCCCTCAGGCCAGTCGAGGGCACTTCCATCGTTCCGATCAAAAAGTGCCCTACAAAATATTCCCGAGACATAAAGATGCTGTCCGGGTCACCCTTATAGCGAACCCGCACGACAAACTTCCGATCTTCCCGTGCCTCTTCCTCTTGCACCCTTGTAACATCATATATGCGGCCAGCATCTCCTCATCTTCAATATAGTCTTGGGATGGGGGGGCCCAATAAGAACGACGCCCCCTCTGACTGCTCCCACCCATCGCCTGCGCATAGGTTCTGGCACCGCTGGTGCTGTGCTCGCTGCGTTGTCCTGCACCCTCCCTCAGATCTCTGCGGCCTCGGGTTACCCCGGTCGCCCCTTCTGTTGCACCTGTGAGCTTCCCAGGGTTCGGTTGGGGTTGCTCCTTCTCCGCCATCTGCCTCAGGGTCTTTTGCATTTCACGCAGAGGAGCGGGTTCTCCCGACAAGACTGACAGAGCCGCCTTCACGGAAGTTCTTGCTAGCTGCTGTTCATTCGTCTGGCTCCTGCCCTGCTGTGACCTATCCACCAACACCCTCCCCACCAGTCCCATGCTCTTCAGCTGCTCGCTTTCCTTCACCTACTCTCCTCTGCCATGGCTGGTTTCCGCTGCCGGCTGACTGGCCGATACCACATTGGCTGCACCTGCTGCTGTTGGGGCTTCCCGGCCTGGAAATGCTGGGAAATCCTCTACTGCCTCCAGATTGTACTGCAACGGCTGACCACTCCTAATCTCCTTTTTGAGCCTCTCTGCTGACTCTCTCGCCTCTGGCGTAGCGTGGCCTATCATAAATTGCCTCAGCCTCTGCTGCTCCTGAGCCTTCTGTCTTTTCTCCTTTCCTTTGTCCTTGCCTATCTCTAATTGCGGTCCACACGCAGAAGCCGCTGCTCGCTTGGAATTCGGTTCACTTCTTTCCTCATTTCCCAGAACCTTCACAGAAGTCCCCTCCGCATCTGCCATGCCACCTGGACTTACTGCGTCCCTCTCTTTTCCTTTCAGGCTTTCTCCCGATGGCGTTGACAGGACAGGTGGCATTGGTGATGCAGAATCCGATGATGTTGCTGACGGTGTTGCTGACGGTGTTGCTGTTGTTGCTGGCATTGGAAGTGCGTAACCGGTGACTGAAGGAGATGACACGCCCTCAAGGCTGGTCTGCTGCTGCCGTACTTGCTCTTCCTTCAGCTGCTGTTGATCCAGTTTTTCCTCCACGGCCATCGCAGTCCGCTTGACCAGGAAAAACTCCTGCCCTCCCTGACCTTGAGTGCCGTGTGGTGTCATGGTCGTGGGTGATGCGTTTGCCCGCGCATGTCGTGTTTCCATTTGGGGAGCCTCCAAAGGATCAGTAGGTGAGTCCTGCCCTCGGTATGTGCCTGCTTGTCTCTCCGCCCTTGCTTGTAACCGTCGTCCCGCCCCAGAGGTGCTCACAGGCGACCCCAGAAACGGTCCGCTCATGGGTGGAGGCTCCCCCAGCGTCCAGTTGCGCCCGGGCCCGAGGGCCTTGGCAGGAGCGTCGCCCATTGTGACTCTATTTTGAACCATACGAACCCCGCCCTCTTGCGTGGCTCACATTGACTGGTCCGGTTGACGCTGCTTGTCACTGGAGCGTCCCTCATTCGCCTCTTGTCCCCTGTGGCTGTCAAACGACTCCGGTCTGTCAGCTTGGAGGTCTATCGTTTTGAGAAAATGCTGATGAAGCGGGCGAACACCTCCACCACCGCCCTTCCCCTGATGTCTATGCTTGACTATTTCCCACGGTGGCTGTTCCCTAGTGGCCACCCACTTCTCCTTAATGAGAACCTCCTCCCCTTGTTTTCCTGGTCCGAGAGGTTTCCCAGTGTCCTCTGCCCTCTCCACCCTTTCGGCCCAGGTAAGAGCTTCTTCCTCCTCTGAACACACCTCTACACTATCTGATTCCACTTCCAAGCCAGAGCTGGAAAAGGAGATCCCCGGTCCACCACCTGATCCCTTTTCTTTACACCCCTTTCCTCCATGCTTTGCCCAAAACTTTCCCCCTATGGCTTGCCCACCACCCCTTCCCTTACTACTGATGGGCCCTTTGCTGTGCTTAGCAATCTGCCTACTCTGACTAGCAGCCTGGCTCTGCTTCCCCCTCCCAATAGTCTGGCTCCCTCCGGCTCCTGCCGCCTCCCTCTCCCTTCTTTGGCCCACTGCCCTCCTGTTCTTGCCCTTCCTCCTTCCCCTTTCGGCGTCTAAGGCGCAGCAGGGACACTGCACTGGTGATCCATTCATCCCATTCTTCTTTCAGCAGTTCACACTCTTGCTCTTCTCCAGGCCTGCGGGCGAAAAAAGCACAAGGTGCCCTCCCCTCTTCTGCCGCCCGCAACATCCCCTGCAAATCTCTAATAAGTTGCCCCTCTTCCAACCACCCAGGGGTATGTACTGGGCCAGACCGTGCCTTTCTAGACACCAATAAACGCTCTACCGCTGCCATAGTTACTGCTTTGGCCGCCCTCGCCCTTGCCAGCTCCTTCTCACCGAGTCCCAGAGTCCCATTGCATAGTTCCAGAAGCACTGGCCTGGCATCAGCAAGCAGTCGCCACAAGATGGACTGCGCATGCGTGCGCAACTTTCCAGTAGGGACTGGCGCCAACCTAAGGCGAGACACTAGGAAACCCCAGAATTTGAGCAGGTCCTTGTGATCCTGCCAGTCAGGCACCAGGATGGCCTCCACCTCTTCCAAGTCCCCCTCTAAATGTGCCTGCCAGTTGGCCCTGATTGCCGCCTCCCTAGACTGTATCCCCTTTGGTGGTCCCCTCGCTCCCCTCCTCCCTTCCCACCCACTGCCTCGTGTAACCTTTTTCCCCTGAGACAAACTTTTGAATTGTCCCCTAGAAGGCCCTTTCCAGCCAACGCCCTCCTGGTCAGTGTCCTGGCCCGTACTGGCAGTAGCCGTGGCGCTCCCCATCTCCTCCACCTCCCACCAATCCATCACATCTCTTTGTCCCCCATCTATGACTTCCTCTTCCTCCCCCTCTTCCCCCCCTTGCCTCTGTTCGTCTTGCACCACATCCTCCATGGTTATACTCACCTCTGGAGGGGCTGCCACCAAAGGTTGCACACCATCCGGTGCGCCTCCCACCGCTCCATCCTGTCCCTCCATTCCGTTCCTTCCTGTAGAAGGCAGGTCTGTGCCAGTCACACCCTGCTCTGTTGCAGAAAAACCTGTAACAGGGGAGTGGCCTTCCTCCTGGACCTCTGCGCCCACCTTCGCACCCAGTTGGCATGGGCAGTCCTCGTCTCCTGAGACAGCACCCTCTTGCCCACCCGTTGCACCACTTTTCTTGTCCAAAGTAGGTGATCCCATTGCTTCCCCTCCCCTTGCTACATCCTGAGGGTTTTGAGTTTCCCCTTGCAACCCCCTTTCAGGAATGATCCCCCCTGCTGGTCCTTCTCCATCTTTATCAAAAGCCTCAGTTATGGCCTCCTGTGTAGCTTCCTTCCCCAGGAAATCCTCCAAAAGACCCCCAGAGGTTTGTATTTGTTGCATGCCAACTGTGCTAATGGGAGACTGGGGACACCCCTGATGTGGCTGTCTGGTATCTCCCCCACTCCCCAATTCCTGTAAAAGCAAGCCTGAAGCCTGGCTGAGTTGCTTCTGGGCCACCCCTGCCAAAGTGTTCGGCTGTAGCACTTGTTCCAGTGTAAGACTCAGCGCAACAGTGCCCTTACTTACCTGTGTAGTTGGACTCTGCATTCCTGAGGTCCCGGGTTTGTGTTCACCTGTGGATGGTCCCTGGTGACACTCCAAAAGCTCTTGGAGGCTCTGCACAGGTTGCTGTGTCCCAGCAGCAGCCTGCTCATTAACTGGAAAGTTTATGCGTTCTTTGGGTGCCACCGGTCCCTGGAGTTCTTCCCCCTCCCTTTCTTCCTTGCTCCCAGCTTCAGCTCTCCCAGCAAACACCCCCCTCCCTTCACCAAACCTTCCTGATTGGTCAGCACTCTCTTCTTCTACTCGTTTCCCCCCAGCAACATCCCCCCTCCCTGGCTCCGCTTAGTCTGGGTCGCAAGGATGACTCATCGTCTTGTGATTCTGAGTCATCAGCCCTCCCCACTGCTCTGTGAGTGCTTGCCATTCCTGTATGGGAGCTCTAGGCCTGCCCTGGAGATTTGCAGGACCATCTTGTTGCTGGGCAGAATTAAGGCACTCCTGCTGGGGTTTCCCTGGGTGTTGTGGAGGAAAAAACTCTGCACTTTCCCCTGAGCCCATGACACCACTTCCATCTCCCCCTGGTTTGGGGCCCCCAGCATGCACTAACGGGGGTGAAGATTTTGCAGTTTTTGAGGGCTCTCTCAGGCTGCTTCTACTGAGCACCCTAAATTTTACCATGGATTTTTCAAGACTACGAGCCCTGCGGCCATGCTCTCCTTCACCTTTTTCTCTCTGGGGTCTCCCCCGCTCACCCCCATCCTCTGGACAGGAGTCAGAATCTGTGCTTGTGGCAACGTGCACCCCCATTTCCTTGTATCTTCTACAGCTATGTGCTCTCATAAGTTTTTGCCCTTTTTCCTTTTGTTGGGGTCTCTGCCCCCCTGTACCTTGTTTCTCTTGACTCCCTCCTGAGCTAGGGTCTCCCCCCTCCTTCTGAGGATGTTTCTGGGGCTCCTTGTGGGGCTCCTGGACACCCCTAAACTCTTCTCCTGACGCCCAATCCTCCTCATTCCTAGCATTTTTCTTACTTGCTTCCTCTTCCACAAAATCTTCTAAAAGGGCTGCCTGCTTTTTCCCCATGGCTGGATTGCCATTTTCAGGTTGGGTGCCGCTTCCTCCCTCCTGAAGGTGCTGCTGCTCTTTCCAAACCAGGGGACCCTTATTCCCCCCTCTGCTCCTGTCCTGGGGCTGCCCCCAATCTCCCCCTGCACCCCCTGTCCCTGCACCCCACTCACAGAACCCTCTGAGCGTGGCTGGAGTCCTGGTCCCAGGTCCTTTGGCATGGCCGCTCCTGCTGGGGCTTCTGTGTCTTTCTCTGGCTTCTCAGGCTTCTTTTTTCTTGGGGCTTTTTTGGGGTGCCCCCATCCTTTTTTCTCTTCTGGGAAACACCCATAGGTGCCCCTGGCGTTTCCCCAAGTGGGGGTGATGCCAAATCCACAGTCCCCTAGCCGGTTACCACTTTCCTTGAGGAAATTCCTGGAGACCCGGCAGGAGCCCACACAAAGGGGCCCGTTCTGACGCGGCCAGGCGTTCGTAATAGGGCCGGAGATGGTATTCCTGCCTCGCCAGAGTATACAGCTACACTGCGACCTTCGCGGGCTGCTCGTCTTGCACCTGCCGGACCATGGCGCCCGTGATCTGATAGGTGACGGCTTGTGCCGTGAGCTCACAGTGGTGGTCAGGGAGTCCTGCCATCGCTTGCGGGGTCCTTCGAGGGATGCCGCCATGCTCTCCCCCAGCCCAGGAGAGTATCCAGCCACCGTCTCCCCAGGTAGCTTGGCAAAAACTCCAGTTGACCGCATTTCCAGGCTTGCGAATAAGGTTCGCCCCGATGAACCTGGATGTAAACAAAAGCGCTGGGTCTGGGACCCCGAGGCTGCCGTCGGCCATGTCTGCGTGGATGATCGCCTGTTTGAGGGGGAAATTGTTTGTGCCGACCAAGAATCACATCCAGCGTGGCATCACTGTCCGGTTAAGTGTGGTGGGGCGGATAGACCTGGGCGATGTAGTTGCCCGCCCCCACCAGATAAGCACACAGGTACTCGGCACGCTGTGGAAGGAGCAGGTGGAAAGCTCCCCACGTACGCAGCCTCTGTTCCCCTCGTTTGATCCACTTGTCCCAGTTCGCTCGCCATTGGCTTGGAGCTGGCCCAAACCAAATGCCCAAGATCTTTACCGTGGGCACGAGCTGGTCCGGGTCCCTGACCATCGCACCGAGCCCCTCCTCCAGCGTGGTGACCGCAAGCCCATCTCCCTCAAATCGAGCATCCACGATGCTGGTCTTCTCTGGGTTGATGCGGGCTCCGCTCGCCCACTCGTATCGAGCGAGGTGACCCCTCAGCAGTGCCAGTTCTTCCGGCTTGTGGCCTATCAGAGTCACATCGTCGGCATGAGCTATGCCCTTGAGCCATGGAGCGGCAGGACCCCGTTGTAAAGCCAGCCCCGGGAGACGGACGTCATGTTGGATGTAGAGCAGCAAGGGGTCGATTGACAGCGCCTGTCTGAGTCCGCCTGTCTGCGCCAGGGTCGGTCCGGCCCAGCCCACCACCATTGGAGTAGCCTCCGCCTTGGCGTACAAAGTCCGCAGTCAGGTGATGAACAGCAGAGGCACCCCCTTGGCTTCCAATATAGCCCACAAGTAGTCATGGTTCACCCGGTCAAATGCCTTCGATTGATCGCAGGCTACCAAAAAGCAAGGAGCCCTCCCAGCCCCTGCCTCCGAGAATAAATCCCGGAGAAGGGCAAGAGAGTCCGCTAATCGTCGTCTGGGACGGGTGCATGATGCCACACGCCAATGCTGACAAACGATGGTTGAGAATACGGGCTAGGAGCCGGTAGTCAACATTCTTGACGGTGATTGGCCGCCAATTGCCTGGGTTCGCCAAATTGCCCGCCTTCGGGAGGAATGTCACGCGAGCCTCGTAACATGAAGGGGCCAGCTCCCCGTTCTCCAAAGCCTCATTAAAATAGTCCATGAGTACTGGTGCCAGAGAGTCCCTATGGTTTTTATAAAATTGGTAGCTCAGGCCGTCTGGTTCCGGTGCGGAGGTGGGCTTCCCTTTCCCTATCGCCCATTTAACTTCCTCCTCCGTAACGGGATCCGTCAATGCCTGCACTGCCGGGTCCTCTCCTTGTAACCTGCCCCCGTGGCGACGGACGATCTCGCACAGACCGGCCAAATACTCCTGCCGTCCCTGCGGATCGGACTTTCTGCCACGCAAGATGTCTGCGTAAAACAGTCCCATTTCTTGTGCCATGTCAGAAGGGTGGGTAAGCAGTTTGCCCATGCTTTGCCGCCGTAGCGTAACCATCTGTTGACGGACCCCGCCCAAGCGGTCTTTCTCCGAATCGCCTTTCACTAGTGCTGGGCCACGCGCTCTGCAACGTTGCTCCCGAATCCTGCGGTCCCTTTGTTCTTTTCGATATGCCTGCAAAGTGTCTCTATCCCTCTGGAGCCGTTCAGCATCCCAGCCACCGCCGGCTGCCAAAACGATCTCCGCCCGTATAGTTCTGTATAGGGCTCGGTGGTACGCAACCAGCTGCGCCTCCCTACTACGACCCACACGTTGACGGCACCACTGGTGCACCCGATGCTTGGTGAGCTCCCAGTGCACCGTGGCGCTGTGAGTCGAATCGCGGCCACTTGCCAGGTGATGCTTCATCGACTTGTCCAGCTCGCGCACCCCCTCCTCCAGGCTGACATATTCATAAGGGATGCGCCAGGTACCCTTCCTGTGTGGGATGGGCTGGTCGTTGCGGATGCGAGCTTCCAAAAGGCCATGAGCAGACCAGGGTGTAAGGAATTCCATAGAAGCAGAAATAAAAGGCTTTTTTGGTGTTGGGGGGGGGGGGTGGGGGGGGGGGGGGGTGGGGGGGGGGGGGGGGGGGGGGGGGGGGTGTTTGGGGGGCGGGGGCGATGGTGGGGGGGAGGGGCGTTGGGGGGGGGGGGGGTGGGGGGAGGATGGGGGGGGAGGGAGGGGGGGGTGAGGGGGGGGGGGGGGGTGTGGGGGGGGGGGGGGGGGGGGGTGGGGGGGGCGCGGGGGGGGGGGGGGGGGGTGGGGGGGAGGGAGGGGGGGGGGGGGGGGTGGAGGGGTGGGACGGGGGCGAGGGGGGGGGGGGGTGGGGGGTGGGGCGGGTGGGGGGGGGGGGGGGGGGGGGGGGGGGGGGGTGGGGGGGGGGGGGGGTGGGGGGGGGGGGGGGTGGGGGGGGGGGGGGGTGGGGGGGGGGGGGGGTGGGGGGGGGGGGGGGTGGGGGGGGGGGGGGGTGGGGGGGGGGGGGGGTGGGGGGGGGGGGGGGTGGGGGGGGGGGGGGGTGGGGGGGGGGGGGGGTGGGGGGGGGGGGGGGTGGGGGGGGGGGGGGGTGGGGGGGGGGGGGGGTGGGGGGGGGGGGGGGTGGGGGGGGGGGGGGGTGGGGGGGGGGGGGGGTGGGGGGGGGGGGGGGTGGGGGGGGGGGGGGGTGGGGGGGGGGGGGGGTGGGGGGGGGGGGGGGTGGGGGGGGGGGGGGGTGGGGGGGGGGGGGGGTGGGGGGGGGGGGGGGTGGGGGGGGGGGGGGGTGGGGGGGGGGGGGGGTGGGGGGGGGGGGGGGTGGGGGGGGGGGGGGGTGGGGGGGGGGGGGGGTGGGGGGGGGGGGGGGTGGGGGGGGGGGGGGGTGGGGGGGGGGGGGGGTGGGGGGGGGGGGGGGTGGGGGGGGGGGGGGGTGGGGGGGGGGGGGGGTGGGGGGGGGGGGGGGTGGGGGGGGGGGGGGGTGGGGGGGGGGGGGGGTGGGGGGGGGGGGGGGTGGGGGGGGGGGGGGGTGGGGGGGGGGGGGGGTGGGGGGGGGGGGGGGTGGGGGGGGGGGGGGGTGGGGGGGGGGGGGGGTGGGGGGGGGGGGGGGTGGGGGGGGGGGGGGGTGGGGGGGGGGGGGGGTGGGGGGGGGGGGGGGTGGGGGGGGGGGGGGGTGGGGGGGGGGGGGGGTGGGGGGGGGGGGGGGTGGGGGGGGGGGGGGGTGGGGGGGGGGGGGGGTGGGGGGGGGGGGGGGTGGGGGGGGGGGGGGGTGGGGGGGGGGGGGGGTGGGGGGGGGGGGGGGTGGGGGGGGGGGGGGGTGGGGGGGGGGGGGGGTGGGGGGGGGGGGGGGTGGGGGGGGGGGGGGGTGGGGGGGGGGGGGGGTGGGGGGGGGGGGGGGTGGGGGGGGGGGGGGGTGGGGGGGGGGGGGGGTGGGGGGGGGGGGGGGTGGGGGGGGGGGGGGGTGGGGGGGGGGGGGGGTGGGGGGGGGGGGGGGTGGGGGGGGGGGGGGGTGGGGGGGGGGGGGGGTGGGGGGGGGGGGGGGTGGGGGGGGGGGGGGGTGGGGGGGGGGGGGGGTGGGGGGGGGGGGGGGTGGGGGGGGGGGGGGGTGGGGGGGGGGGGGGGTGGGGGGGGGGGGGGGTGGGGGGGGGGGGGGGTGGGGGGGGGGGGGGGTGGGGGGGGGGGGGGGTGGGGGGGGGGGGGGGTGGGGGGGGGGGGGGGTGGGGGGGGGGGGGGGTGGGGGGGGGGGGGGGTGGGGGGGGGGGGGGGTGGGGGGGGGGGGGGGTGGGGGGGGGGGGGGGTGGGGGGGGGGGGGGGTGGGGGGGGGGGGGGGTGGGGGGGGGGGGGGGTGGGGGGGGGGGGGGGTGGGGGGGGGGGGGGGTGGGGGGGGGGGGGGGTGGGGGGGGGGGGGGGTGGGGGGGGGGGGGGGTGGGGGGGGGGGGGGGTGGGGGGGGGGGGGGGTGGGGGGGGGGGGGGGTGGGGGGGGGGGGGGGTGGGGGGGGGGGGGGGTGGGGGGGGGGGGGGGTGGGGGGGGGGGGGGGTGGGGGGGGGGGGGGGTGGGGGGGGGGGGGGGTGGGGGGGGGGGGGGGTGGGGGGGGGGGGGGGTGGGGGGGGGGGGGGGTGGGGGGGGGGGGGGGTGGGGGGGGGGGGGGGTGGGGGGGGGGGGGGGTGGGGGGGGGGGGGGGTGGGGGGGGGGGGGGGTGGGGGGGGGGGGGGGTGGGGGGGGGGGGGGGTGGGGGGGGGGGGGGGTGGGGGGGGGGGGGGGTGGGGGGGGGGGGGGGTGGGGGGGGGGGGGGGTGGGGGGGGGGGGGGGTGGGGGGGGGGGGGGGTGGGGGGGGGGGGGGGTGGGGGGGGGGGGGGGTGGGGGGGGGGGGGGGTGGGGGGGGGGGGGGGTGGGGGGGGGGGGGGGTGGGGGGGGGGGGGGGTGGGGGGGGGGGGGGGTGGGGGGGGGGGGGGGTGGGGGGGGGGGGGGGTGGGGGGGGGGGGGGGTGGGGGGGGGGGGGGGTGGGGGGGGGGGGGGGTGGGGGGGGGGGGGGGTGGGGGGGGGGGGGGGTGGGGGGGGGGGGGGGTGGGGGGGGGGGGGGGTGGGGGGGGGGGGGGGTGGGGGGGGGGGGGGGTGGGGGGGGGGGGGGGTGGGGGGGGGGGGGGGTGGGGGGGGGGGGGGGTGGGGGGGGGGGGGGGTGGGGGGGGGGGGGGGTGGGGGGGGGGGGGGGTGGGGGGGGGGGGGGGTGGGGGGGGGGGGGGGTGGGGGGGGGGGGGGGTGGGGGGGGGGGGGGGTGGGGGGGGGGGGGGGTGGGGGGGGGGGGGGGTGGGGGGGGGGGGGGGTGGGGGGGGGGGGGGGTGGGGGGGGGGGGGGGTGGGGGGGGGGGGGGGTGGGGGGGGGGGGGGGTGGGGGGGGGGGGGGGTGGGGGGGGGGGGGGGTGGGGGGGGGGGGGGGTGGGGGGGGGGGGGGGTGGGGGGGGGGGGGGGTGGGGGGGGGGGGGGGTGGGGGGGGGGGGGGGTGGGGGGGGGGGGGGGTGGGGGGGGGGGGGGGTGGGGGGGGGGGGGGGTGGGGGGGGGGGGGGGTGGGGGGGGGGGGGGGTGGGGGGGGGGGGGGGTGGGGGGGGGGGGGGGTGGGGGGGGGGGGGGGTGGGGGGGGGGGGGGGTGGGGGGGGGGGGGGGTGGGGGGGGGGGGGGGTGGGGGGGGGGGGGGGTGGGGGGGGGGGGGGGTGGGGGGGGGGGGGGGTGGGGGGGGGGGGGGGTGGGGGGGGGGGGGGGTGGGGGGGGGGGGGGGTGGGGGGGGGGGGGGGTGGGGGGGGGGGGGGGTGGGGGGGGGGGGGGGTGGGGGGGGGGGGGGGTGGGGGGGGGGGGGGGTGGGGGGGGGGGGGGGTGGGGGGGGGGGGGGGTGGGGGGGGGGGGGGGTGGGGGGGGGGGGGGGTGGGGGGGGGGGGGGGTGGGGGGGGGGGGGGGTGGGGGGGGGGGGGGGTGGGGGGGGGGGGGGGTGGGGGGGGGGGGGGGTGGGGGGGGGGGGGGGTGGGGGGGGGGGGGGGTGGGGGGGGGGGGGGGTGGGGGGGGGGGGGGGTGGGGGGGGGGGGGGGTGGGGGGGGGGGGGGGTGGGGGGGGGGGGGGGTGGGGGGGGGGGGGGGTGGGGGGGGGGGGGGGTGGGGGGGGGGGGGGGTGGGGGGGGGGGGGGGTGGGGGGGGGGGGGGGTGGGGGGGGGGGGGGGTGGGGGGGGGGGGGGGTGGGGGGGGGGGGGGGTGGGGGGGGGGGGGGGTGGGGGGGGGGGGGGGTGGGGGGGGGGGGGGGTGGGGGGGGGGGGGGGTGGGGGGGGGGGGGGGTGGGGGGGGGGGGGGGTGGGGGGGGGGGGGGGTGGGGGGGGGGGGGGGTGGGGGGGGGGGGGGGTGGGGGGGGGGGGGGGTGGGGGGGGGGGGGGGTGGGGGGGGGGGGGGGTGGGGGGGGGGGGGGGTGGGGGGGGGGGGGGGTGGGGGGGGGGGGGGGTGGGGGGGGGGGGGGGTGGGGGGGGGGGGGGGTGGGGGGGGGGGGGGGTGGGGGGGGGGGGGGGTGGGGGGGGGGGGGGGTGGGGGGGGGGGGGGGTGGGGGGGGGGGGGGGTGGGGGGGGGGGGGGGTGGGGGGGGGGGGGGGTGGGGGGGGGGGGGGGTGGGGGGGGGGGGGGGTGGGGGGGGGGGGGGGTGGGGGGGGGGGGGGGTGGGGGGGGGGGGGGGTGGGGGGGGGGGGGGGTGGGGGGGGGGGGGGGTGGGGGGGGGGGGGGGTGGGGGGGGGGGGGGGTGGGGGGGGGGGGGGGTGGGGGGGGGGGGGGGTGGGGGGGGGGGGGGGTGGGGGGGGGGGGGGGTGGGGGGGGGGGGGGGTGGGGGGGGGGGGGGGTGGGGGGGGGGGGGGGTGGGGGGGGGGGGGGGTGGGGGGGGGGGGGGGTGGGGGGGGGGGGGGGTGGGGGGGGGGGGGGGTGGGGGGGGGGGGGGGTGGGGGGGGGGGGGGGTGGGGGGGGGGGGGGGTGGGGGGGGGGGGGGGTGGGGGGGGGGGGGGGTGGGGGGGGGGGGGGGTGGGGGGGGGGGGGGGTGGGGGGGGGGGGGGGTGGGGGGGGGGGGGGGTGGGGGGGGGGGGGGGTGGGGGGGGGGGGGGGTGGGGGGGGGGGGGGGTGGGGGGGGGGGGGGGTGGGGGGGGGGGGGGGTGGGGGGGGGGGGGGGTGGGGGGGGGGGGGGGTGGGGGGGGGGGGGGGTGGGGGGGGGGGGGGGTGGGGGGGGGGGGGGGTGGGGGGGGGGGGGGGTGGGGGGGGGGGGGGGTGGGGGGGGGGGGGGGTGGGGGGGGGGGGGGGTGGGGGGGGGGGGGGGGGGGGGGGGGGGGGGGTGGGGGGGGGGGGGGGTGGGGGGGGGGGGGGGTGGGGGAGGGGGGGGTGTGTGGGGGGGGGGGGGTGGGGGGGAGAGGGGGGGGGGGGGGGGGGGGGGGGGGGGGGGGGGGGGGGGGTGGGGGGGGGGGGGGGTCGGGGGGGGGGGGGGGGGGGGGGGGGGGGGGGGGGGGGGGGGGGGGTGGGGGGGGGGGGGGGGGGGGGGGGGGGTGGGGTTCGGGGGGGGGGGGGGGTGGGGGGGGGGGGCCAGGCGGCTGACCCGCTCATCAACACCATTGAATCCTTTACACAGGGCAATAAAAGCGTCCTGCACCCTACCACGTTAAATTCCGGGCCAGCCCAGATACGGTCCAGCCGGGAGCGGAAACGGGGATGAAAAAAGGTGAAGGTCATGACCCCTTCCAATGGCCTGTAACTGTCCAGAAAGAGACGAAGTCCCCCTGAGGGGTAGTAGTCCAGTGACAGAGTGATCTGCTGGGCCACATCTCTGAGCTCCTTCTGGTCCTGGAGCCAACTGTGTAGCTGACGCTCCTCGCCATTCAGGTTCTCTGGGCCCGCCATCCTCAATTCCACCCTCCGTCCATCTTGCTGCTCCCCCGGAGCCCATGGGACTGTCACACACCGCTCCTCTGGCCTCGCTCTGTTATTAAAGTCCCCGAGAACTATGTACACCAGTCCTGCCGCCGCTGTCACGTCTTTGAGCCTGTCCCATAGTGACCGCCTGCGAGCTCGGTCCAGCGGTCCATAGACCGTACCAATGCGCACCGGCAGATTGTCTTGTGCCTTTGATAATGCGGTCGAGCACTAAATTGTAGCCCGGTTCGATGTCGATGGTCTGAGTAACTGTCCATCGGGAAGAATGCCGCAACAGAAAAGCCACGCCCCCTTGACCGTCCGTACGGTAAGACCAGAAAGAGGGCCCCCACGTCCAAAGGCGCTGGCCAGCTGACCTGTCCCGTTCTGACTTGAAGTGTGTTTCTTGGAGAGCAACCAGATCCAGGTTCAGCTTAGCAACATGCCAGAGTACATCAGCTCTCCTGCTGGTTGGCGCAGCCCCCCACATTCCATGTTGCTAATCGCAGATCGAGCCAGGCAGGCGGCCTCTGGGGCGGACCCTGTTGCGGCTGGGCCATAGTGTGACAAGCGCAGGGATTGGAAAAGATGGACGGTCGGTGTTTGATGTGCGGGAAAAGCGGCGCAGAGAAGTCTACCAGAGAGCAGAAAAAACCAGTGGCTTGAGCTGTCCAGACGCGGTTGGACGATCTCAGAAGGACTCACTCGAACCAGCGGGGGACAAGGCAGCCGGGAGCTGGCGCCCAGTGATGTCGGGAAGGGCGTCGTCACTGTCCTCCCCTTCCGCTTCAGCCCTGCTGCCGCCCCCTTCGGTATCCGTAGGGATCCCAGTCTCCACCAGTTGGTGGGAACTGTTCTGTGCCGTCCCTCCCTCCTGGCCAGGCTGGAGTACGGTTAATTCAAAGGTTGGTGGAAGGGGGTGCGTGGGGTGGGCCCCAGCAGCCTCGAGAGGCTCCGGCGACCCAGACAGAGGTCCTCCCCCGTCTGGCGGGGCGGGCTGCGGTTGAGGTTCTAGGCCAAAGTCTTCACCTCTCCCGCTGCCTGCTGTCAGCCCTACCCCCAATCCCTGAGTCCCCCGTCTTGCCCTGCGGAACGCTGTCGAGACTACCGGCAGTGCTGTCAGATCTGTCCGGCGTCATATGGGGCGTTTGCGACGGGCACAGAGATGTATCACTACTGTCCAGAGTGCCACCCTCGATAGCCTGGCTGGCCACCTGCTCGCTGCAGTCCGCTTCCTGGCGTTGCACTCCAGGTTGTAAGTTGGCCACTGCCGGCTTGGTGCCTTGCTGTTCCCTTGTAACTTGTAGCTCTGGAATGAGCGGCCCTGGAGCCGGGGTGGAGTCCATCTGCTCAGGAACTCCCGGTTCGATAGCCAGAACCGACACGGAAGCTTCTTCCCCTCCTGGAGATGTGCGGCGTTGTTGCTCTTTATGCTGATCATGGACCCAACTATCCTGGACATGTGCCCTCCTGGATTTCCGAGGGTGATCAGCTCTCTGCTCCAGCGGTACGTGACTATGGGCACCGGCTCCAGAGGGAGGGCCCAACTGACCCTCTCCGGGCGGCACCTGCTTCCGTTTACTGCCCCTGGCATTGGTCCCTGACAACCATTCCATATCTGCCTGCTGGGAGTCGCGATCCCGATCCATGTGGGCGTGGTCCTCTCCGCCCATCTGCATTGTTTCACCATCTGAACCGTCCCGCGGTACCCCATAACAATTGTCCTGTGTTCCAATATCTTGTGGGGCCCGGGCTGAAGCTGGTGCAGTGCTGGTTCACTCTTGCCGCTGTCTTGGCGACGCTTGCGCGGCCGCTCTCCTCAGTAGTACAATGTGGACGCGAGCTCTCCTCGCCCAGCCGAAGGTTTACTTCCTCACCGCTCGGCTCCCGGTGGCCTGCGCCCTGGGTCGGGAAAGCGGGTCCCCTTCTCAAGTTCCCACTCACTTCATGTTCTGGTGATTCCCTGACTTCGGTTCAGGTTTCCGGTCGCTAAGCGAGTTTTATGCCCATCTGCCTTCAGATCTGCCTCTCTCTGGTGGCTGGCCTCCTCTTGCCTCCTATGCCTGCGTTCGGCCTCTGCCTCCCAGTCACGTTGATACCTCTCTGGGTCTCTGGTGTTGCGCCAGCTCTCAGGGCACCATCTGTACGGGTGCCCCTCTTCCCCACAGAGGCTGCAGCAGACATCACGAGCGCATGTGTCTGTGCTGTGACCCTTTCCGCTGCACTTAGGGCAAAGACGCGATCTGCAATCTCTCCGGAGATGATCGTAACTTCCGCAAAGGAAACAAGCTGGAGGCTGGCCACTGTAGTGGACTGTTGCACATTCCCCCCCCCCATGAAAAAGTAGCGGGGGAGGTGACGGAGCTGACCCTCAGGGGTCCTGTCCAACCCCATGACCAGCTTGTATTCACACGTCCAAATGCCGAAAGCATCCCGCTTCTCCTCTGGTTCCATTAAAACTCAACCCTCCCTAGCCAGGCGTCTGGAGATGTCCTCCTTGGGGACGTCCCCGGATCGTAGGTAGACTGTGACTACACAGGTCTCACCACGGAAGAGAGGCTGCAACTCGATGAACTCAAAAGTCTAATCTTGCTGGCGCTGGGCCAACCGGCAACTATCACAGAACATCCGGTAGGCTGCCTCCGATGTGAACATAACATCAGCCTCCTGCATTCCCGGGGGAATACTAACCGCTTGCAACTCAGAGGACGGGACGCCCATTTGGTCCAGTAGAAAAGTCCCTACAAAGTAGTCCCGGGACAGAAAACAGCCGGCAGGGTCCCCTTTATACTTCACGCGGACCACAAACTTGCGATCCTCTCGGGCCTCTTCCTCATTTATGCTGGTGGTAGCATAATAGGCGGCTAGCATTTGCTCATCTTCGACATAGTCCTGTGATGGACGGGCCCAATAAGACGGATGCCCCCCCTGACTGCTCCCACCAGTCGCCTGGGCATATGTTCTCGCACTGACAGTGCGTGACTCACTTGGCTGTCCTGCACTTTCGTCAGGCCCTCGGGAACCGTGGGCTGCTCCCGCTGCCCCTGCCGCTGCCCGCTGCCCCTGCCATCAACCCTCGGGTCTGGAGCACCGTGGTGGACTGTCCAGCCACCTGCGCCACAGCTTTTCGCGGCTGGACTGACGGAGGAGCTGCAACCGACAACATGGACAATGCCATCTGCATAGAAGTGTGCGCCAGCTGCTGCTCTGCATCACCTTGGTGACCCTGTGATGACGTGGCCACCGCCTGTCCCACTGGCTGCCCTGTAGGAGAAAAGGTCTGCGCTCCTCCGGGTTTCTGGGCGTGCTGAGTACCTTGACTGTCCCCTTCACCGGACGGGCCGGCAGCCAGCAGGTCAGCCGTGCCCCTGAGCAACTGGGCGCCCGGTGCCGCCAGCGCAGGGAAGTCTGTCAGCTGTCAAAACATACCATCTAGAAAGGCCGCTCTGGATATCATGCCGTATGCGCCTAGCCGTCTCCTGAGCCTGTGAGACCACCTCCGGTGGTGCATGGCCCACCAACAGTTCCCTGGCCCTCTGTTGCTGGGCCTTGATCTTTTTTGTCCATAGTTTTGTCCTGACCGTGGGCAGCACCTATTGGTAGTTCAGGGCCCCTCGCTAGGGGAGGAGCATGGTGGACCAAAGTCCTCGCCACAGCAGCATCTTGTAAAATGACCATTGGAATGCCCTCTGTTGCCTGCGCCCGGTGTGGACCGACTGCCCCCGCTTCCTGATCTGCCACACCGCCCGTCGTCGATGGTGATGGAACCGAGATGGAAGATGACGATGGCAGAGGAAAATCTGCTACTGGTGTTGATGAAGACGATGAACCTGGTGATGACCGTAGAAGTGGCTCACTGGCGACTAAGGATGAAGGCACACCCGTCAAGCTGATGCGTTGACACTGCCGCAGGTGCGGCTCCTTCTGCCAAGGTTCCTCTGCGAAGCCGACCTCCAGAACACCCTTGGACGAGGAGATCTCCTGCCCTTCCTGCCCTTCATTGTTATGTACTGTGATGTATGTGGGTGGATTAAGGTGCCGCCCATGTCGTGCTTCCAATCGGGGAGCCTCCTCAGGAACAGTTTGTTTTACCTTTGCTAGGAGTGTACCTACATGTCCCACCTCATGTGCGTGTGAACGTCGTCCCGCCCCCGAGGCATCCTTGGACGACCCCGGAAGCAGTCCGCTCATGGGCCCTGGCATCCAGTCACGCCTGAGCCCTGAGTCCCCAGTGGGAGCGTCGCCAGTGTCTCTACATTATACCATACAAACCCCGCCCGTGGGCGATGCGCTGTCCGCTGCATCTGGTGGGTCCTGCCCTGTCTGGGCACAGTTCACCACGTTGTCACTGCGACTTGGTCGGCTGTCCGGTCGGCTGTCTGGTGCCTCTGACCCTGTTGTGCGGTTCTCTGCTCCCCTGCAAGGAATCTGGTGAGACAGGGTGCTACTAACAGACTTCTTCCACTGCCCCCCCAAACAGTTTCCCAAGGCGGTTCCACCCAACGTGTCATCTGCTCCCTTTCGGACCCCCTCAGCCTTCCACTGTTCGGTCCCAACCGGTGCCCAGCACCCTCTGCCCTGTCCCCCCAGGTAAGCCCTTCGCTGTCAGGGTTGACATCCGCCTCTTCCCCTGCCTCTTCTGAGTCCGAGCTGAAAGTACAAGAAGTCGCCCCTCCACCCGCTCCCGGAACCGAGGACCCAGCCCAAAACTTCCCCGCTGTTCCCTCCACTCCAGCTGCCCCCTTACTCCGCCCCTCTCTCCACGTAGAAAAGGCCCTCCCTGATTCTGAGGCTTGTCCCCATTCCCATGTCCAGCCGAAGTGTGTGGTGTCAGGGTTCCCATGGACTGATGCACCATCTCCTGACACCCATGCTGCCCGCCTCCAGGCTGTCCAATTCGCTCCTCCTTCATCTGCGACCACCGGAGCCTCAGCAATGACACCGAACTGGTCATCCATTTTTCCCAGTCTTCTGGTCGCATTGCGCACTCAGACTCCTCCGGGTCCCTGTTGACAAAAAAGACCTACGGCTCCCTCCCCTCCTGGGCTGCCCGCAACATCCCCTGTACATCTCGTATGAGCTGGCCCTCCTCCAACCACCCAGGAACTGGAACCGGGTACACCCTCGCTCTGCGAGCCACTAGCAACCTTTCCACGGCGGCCATGGTCACTGCCTTGGCCGCCCTAGCTGCCGGCTCCTCAGTGGGCTCCAGCTGCCCACTACACACTTTGAGTATGAGTGACCTCTGATTTGAAAGCAGTCGCCACAGCACCTGGTGGCCATACGTGCGGAGTTGTGCAAATGCGACCTGTGCCAACTTAAGACGTTATGCAAGGAACCCCCAAAATCTCAGGAGATCCTTGTGATCTTTTTGTTGAGGCAACAAAATGGGCTCTACCTCCTGCCAGTCCCTGCTCAAATGTGCCTTCCATTTTTCCTTGATGGCAGACTCCCTAGAGTGGGCTGCACTGCCCCACCCTCCACTCTGGGGACCCCCTGTCGTACCTTGCCGATTTTTGGTCTGCTGTGCCACTGGATAAACCAGTGACATCCCCCTGTCCTGGTAGCTATCCTGGTCAGTGTCATGTTCAGTGCTGACAGAAGCCGTGGCAGCATCCACAGGTGCCCCTGACCCCTCTGCTTCCATGGCCGGATCCTGCTCGTCGCCCTGCTCCCCCTCTCCCCAATACCACCGCACCAGCACAACAGCCTCCTCCTCCTGGCCCTCAAGAGGGACACTCACCATTCCTCCTGCCTCCACCATAGATTGTTCACCCTCTGGGGAAGCTGCGGCTGTCGTCGCTTGCTCGTCCATGGCCAAAAAGGACTGGTCTGTTGCCTGCATGGCCTGTGCTTCTGCAGAAAAGCCCATAAGATGGACCTGCCCTCTCCCACTTGTTCCCTCCCTGGGCTCGTTCTGTAGCACCCCTGGGGAACCACCTGTTTCCAGGACACTCGGTACCTGCTCACCTTTGCTGTCCAGGTGCAATGGTGTTGGTACAGTACTTTGGGGTCCCTTGTGCACTGTGCCAGCAGAGCCGGGCTGCTCCATTGTTCCACAACCCCCTGCATCACTTGCCTGAGTTTCAGCTTTCTGCTTGGCCACCTGCCCAAAGGTCACCCCCAAAGACTCCCCTGGGGCTTGTGCCACTCGTGCACCTCCTGATCCACTCTGTTCCAGGGGATGGAGTTGGGTGGCATCACTGCAGTCCCCTACCACTCCTGCCGCCTCATGGGAGCTTCCAGGGCCCCTGTTTGTTCAAGGGAGAAGCCCTCCGTGTCCCCCGCCTCTCTAAGTGAAATGTAGGGTTCCTGAGGATCCTTGTGCAACACCCCAGTAGGAAACCCCGCCCCTCCCATTTCACATCCCCCTCCCTCCATCCCAAAAACTGGGATGTCCTGGGCCTTTACCTGCACAAGAAAATCCTCCACCATGCCCCTTGAGGCTTGACCTTCCAGCAGGGCCCCTGTGAACTTGGGAAAAAGGGGCCCCCTTGACCTTGAGTCCCCACCCTGCCCCCCACTCCCTACGCTCATCCTCTGCAAGCCTGAACCCCTCCCCTCATGTTCCTGGGTGTCCCTTTCCAAAACACGTGGAGGCAAAGCTGATAAAGGTGGAGATATAGCCAGTGTTGGTGTTGCAGTGGGCACCACGTCAGCCTTACCTGGCCTCACAGTTGATGGCTGCAGTCCTGCAGTCTCAAGTCCTGTAGCAACAGTTAGGGGTGTCTGCTGGCCATCCAATAGCCCCTGAAGGCTCCCCAAAACCTCCTGCTGCACCTCAGCAGAGTGGGTTTCTCCTTTGGGAAGTTTGCAGTCTGCGGATGCCACCTCTCCCTGGAGAAAAATCCCCTCCCTCTCTTCCATCCTCAACCCTCCTGCTTCTCCAGCAACCTCCTCCCTCCCTGCAGCAGACAAACCTGATTGGCTAACACCAGGCCCTTCTCCGCTTTGCTCAGCTACAGAACCCCTCCCTGGCTCCAGGGTGTCTGGCACATGGCCTGTCGTGTGACTCCAATGAGTCAATCCCTCCTCCCCTCCCTGTTGGCTTTCAGCTAACTCAGCAACAAAGTAGCAGCACTCGAACTGCCTCGTGCCTTGCTGCACCTGGCCTGCCTCATGACTGGGATGAGTCATCCCCTTCCCCTGCTGGAGGGGGAGTGCTTGCCACCTGTCAATGGAGTCTCCAGGTTTGCCCTGGAGATTAGGAAAAACCCCTTGTTGCTGTTCTTGGAGTGGGGGCTCCCCTCCAAGATGTGAAATGGGGGTACCGTCACTTCCCCCCACCCCTTGAATGCCTGATCCCTGCCCCACCAAAGTGGGGGACCCAGGCTGCCCAGAAAATCCTGACAAAAGGGCACAGACGAGTTCTCCCTCAGCTGGCTTCTACTGCGCCCCCGAAATTTCCCTGGGGGTCTTTCAACACTCCGCGCCCTGCGCTCGGTCCCCCAGTAGCTGCCGCCCCCCAACAGGTCTTGGAGCCCACATGCCACCCTCTCTCCCCCTCACTGGAATCCGAATCGGAAGTTGTGGGGCCCCTGACCCCCAGTTCCTTATACCTACTGCTGCTGTGCCCACGTTTCTTCACCAACTTCTTTTTCTTTAGCTGTTGCTGGGGTGGGCGACCCCCCCACTTGGGTGCCCCCTGGCCCTGTACCACTGCTGGGTCCCTTACAAACTTCTGGGAGAACGGCTGGGGACCCAGGGAACCCTCCACCGTGCCTGCTGGGGCCAGAACCCCCACTTCTGTGGCTTGTGGGCTCCTGGCTGCCTCTTCTGAAAATTTCTCCAAAATGGCTGCCGGCTCCTTCTTTGCCCCGATTGTGCTTTGTGCAAGAAAAGGGCTGCTGCACACCACCCCTGAGCACTGCTGGTCAGCCAAAATTGGGGGGCCCTCTGCCCCAGTCCCCCCACCTCCCTGGGGGTTCTCCTCAGCCTCCCCCTTCCCCTCAAGCCCCGATACCCCACTCACAGCACCCTCTGAGCCCGGGCGTCGTCCTGCTCCCAGGTCCTCCATCATGGCTGCCGAACATGAGGCTCCTGTAGTCTTCTGAGGCGCCTGGTTTTTCTGGGGCTTTCGAGGGGTACCCCCTTGCGTCTTCCGCCTTTTGGAGGCACCCATAGGTGCCCCCTGGTGTCCCCCCCAAGGGGGTGAAGTCAAAACCCCAAAAACCTGGGGGGTTCCCACCTTCCCGAAGCAAAAACCTGGAGATTGAACAGGAGCTCTGCTGAAACACGTCTGCTCTCTAGCTGTAAAGGTTAAGGGTAAAGGGTAAAGAGTTCGGGTTAGGGTTCGGGTTAGGGTTCGGATTAGGAAAATAAATTTTTTTTTAGGAAAATAAATTTTATTTATAATATTCCATCCTACAGAACTGAAAACCATGGAACATCATAAAGCTGTTATACAAAATTATTCAACCCAGAATCACAACTGCTGTTGAACTGTTAAACTTCCGCCACGCTTTTACGGTGGCCTGTATCCTTTTATTAAAGAACTATACCCAAGTAAGAAGCCAGGTAAGTAACCAGGTAAAACGAAGCAGGTAATAAGCCAGGTAATTAACCAGGTAAGTAACCAGGTAGGTAACAGGTAAGTAACCTTCAGCTCGGGCGAGGCTGATACGTTTAACCAACCCTAACCATGTGAAATACTGTAATGTGGTGCCCCTTATCTAAAATTTACATTAATAACCCATTTAACAAATATAACAGGTTTAAACCCTGTGTATCTAACCATATCCTGTATAAACTCTACCTAAATCCAACGTTGAATGCTCCAAATATAAAGGAGTCCAATAAAATTAGTCCAATTCCACCTGTAAACTTAATGCACATAGTTCACTTGTAGCTATTCAGATCTTTGAAATCCAAATAGTTAGTCCGATTTCAGAATTCCCATAGTCCCAAAACCCCATCATATAGTTCAACTGTTCAAGAGTTCAAAAGTTCAAAATTGTTTCATAACCTCCCCAATAATGATGATAATAACACTAAACCCCAAACCAAACCTAACCAAACCCCAAAATCTCTCCAAAAAATTTCAAGAGTTTACATTTTATTTGTCCAACAATTCAAAAGAGTTCCAAAGTTCTCTTGTTGCTCAAAGCTGGTGTTTATGTGACGCCTTCTCCTCTTCCCTTCCACCAGCTCCACCATTTCTTCCACGCCTTTGTCCCTGACTTCTGGCGTTCGCACCGTGCAATGTTCTGAAGTGTGGTAATAACGGTATCAGCGTAATGTAGCACTCCCAAACGTTTGTCTCTTCTGATTTGTTGCCGTCTCATTTGTTGAATATGAGACACCATCACTACATTAATCAGTCTTTTAGTACTCCACGGAGCAATCAGATTTACCGGGATCGCTCGAACCCACTGTGGGAGCATTGCTTCTTGCCGGACTCCTGAGCAAATCTGTTCGTCATTTTGCATTAACAATGTTGGGTCACCAAGTCTTCTGGCAACCAGCCTCCAAAGCTGTCTGGAGGTGGGACACTCTAACAGCATGTGTCTGTGAGTTTCAGTCGGCGTAGGTCCTAGGGTGCTAGTTTTACACCCAGGACGTTGGCACAATCGCTGTAATGTGGGACGCCATTTCTCGGTCTCAGCCGTTTGAAGCACTCGGTGATAAGCCCGCCACCTGGTTTCATGAAGACTAAAAGGTATCCTCCGATCTCTGAACCAAAATTGCCTTTGTTTGTCTACATCTGTGGCCTTCAAATAGTCCGGTACATGTTCTTTCCCTTTTAATTGACGATAATAAGGTTCCATATGATATTCTTGTCTAATTGTGTTGTACAAAGCCAATGCTTGTCCCTTACCCGTCTCAATGGCTGTACGCAGCTTTTCTGCCTTCAACCTGTAATGGGTCACGTGTGCTGTTAAATCTCTAATGTGGTCCGGGAGGCCTTGCAATGCTCCCTGTGTTCTGCAGGGCAACCTGTTTTGGCCTCCTCGACCCCACTTTGTCATCCAAACATTGCCTTCCCATGTCTTGCGGAACAGGCTCCACTTGATACCATCCCCCATACGCCTAATGAGGTTCGAGACGATAAATCTTATCGTGAATTGCAAAGCAGGGTCTGGCACTCCCAAGCCTCCATCGACTGTCTCTGCATGCACTATAGCTCTTTTAAGCGGGAAGTGATTAGTCCCCAGTAAGAAGCGCATCCACTGAGGCATGATCTTCCTATACAGATCCTCAGGCGGGGGGAAAACCTGGGCTATATAATTCCCGGCTCCTATCAAATAAGCCTTGATATATGCCGCTCGTTGCGGAAGCATCAAATGAAGCCCTTTCCACTTCTGAATTCTTTGGTCAGCCCTTTCTGTCCATTTAGTCCAGTTTTCACGCCATTGGCGTGCTCCTGTGCCAAAATAGATTCCAAGGATTTTCACGGATTGCTCAAGCTTTGCAGGTTGACTGTCAAGAGACGACAGGCCAGCATCCAAGGTGGTTACAGCTACGCCCTCATCCGCGTACCTCAAATCATAAATTTTGGACTTTTCTGTGTTGATTCTGGCTCCACTGGCCCTTTCGTATTCGCTGATGTGTTCTCGTAAAAGGTTCAGATCTTGTGGCTGGTTGCCTACAAGGTTGACATCATCTGCATGTGCTACCGCTTTAATAATTTGCACCCCATTCTCAACCGGTACCGTCACTCCTTGTATTCTTTCATTGTGCTGAAGAAAGAACAATAGTGGGTCTATGGGTTAGGGTTAGGGTTAGCGCTAGGAAAAAACATATATATATTTAGGAAAATAGATTTTTATTTGATAATCTCCATCCTACAGAAACAATACGCAAATGCTGTAAATACAATAAGTAATAGGACATAGCAAAACAACAAACAGGCAACAGGTAACCCAAAACTATAAGGCAGCAAACTGTTAACTATGTACATACATTCTGACAAACAGGACCACGCTTTTACGGTGACCTGATTGAAGCGTTAACCTTTGCATCCTAATCACACATCCTAAACATCGTAAACATGCGAACCAGACTTTATGCAATAAACTAAACCGACTAACTACCTAACTACCTATCTATATGCTACACTAAAAATGTGCCCCTGTGGCAACCTCTATGAAAGTTGAAAGGGTTCGAATCCAAGTCCAGCTGTGTTTGACGGTAATCCAGGAACGCTCATAGTCCATACTGTCCAATAAACGGAAAGTCAAAAGGAAAAGGTCAAAGCCAAAGTCAAAGCCAAGTCCAGTCCAGTTCTTTTGGCAAAGCGTCCAAGCAAAAGTTCAATTGTTTGATAGAAGCCTGTTTAAGCCAGTGGAGTTCAGTCCAGTCTTGATGAGAACAGCCCAGTCCATGTAAAACAAAACTCGATCAGGATGTCAGAAGAGAAGATGACCTTCAGTCTAGACAACATTCCCTATGAGCCCGTCTACGTGACAGGTTGTCCGCCACCTCTCCACCAGCTCCACCATTTGCGCCAGGTTGAGGCACCAGTTCTTTGACGTTCTTGGTGCGCAAATATTCTGAGTGCAACAATGATATTGTCAGCATAATACAAGACCCCAATACGTTTCGCTCTCTGGAGCTGCCTGCGTCTCATCTCTACGATGCGTGAAACCACGAACATGTTGATCAAACGCTTTGTAGACCATGGCATGTCCGATGGGGTATTTGGCCTGCAAGGGGGAACCGGAGCTTCCAACTGACCGGAACTAATCTGAGCATCCGTCTGAAAAGCTAACGTTGGGTCCCCCAGTTTACTGGCAACCAGACGCCAGAGCTGTCGTGATGTTGGGCATTCAACTAGTAAGTGGCGAAGTGTTTCCGTCGGCGTGGGTGCAAACTGTCGATCAATGCAGCCTGGGCGCTGGCATAACTGTCCGGGCCCGGAACGCCATGGCTCTGTCTCCGCCGCCCTCAGCACCCGATGATACGCACGCCACCGAGTCTCATGAAGACTAAAGGGAAGTCTGTTATCTTTAAACCACTGCCGACGGTAGGTATGGGCGTCTGGTGCTGTTACGTAAGCAGGAATCCGTTGCCTGTTTTTTAACTGGTTGTAATAAGGTTCCAAATGATGCTGCTGGCGGACCGTTGCATAAAGGACGGCCGCTGCATTCCTTGCTTGTGTTGACTGTACCTGTGCCTGCGCATCTGCAATTGTGGTCGCCGTGAGGTGATAGGTCACGACATGCGCTGCCAAATCTTGGAGATGATCAGGAAGACCGACCAATGTCGCTTGTGTTCGACGAGGTGGAGCAGGATGAGCGCCGGTGGTCCAACGTAGCATCCAAGAGTTCTGCTCCCAAGCAGTATAAAAAAGACTCCACTTACTATCATCACCAGATTTACGGAAGAAATTGGCTGTGATGAAATGAACTGTGAAAAGCAAAGCTGGATCAGGCACCCCTAAACCACCATCGATGACATCTGCATACACCACAGCCCTCCGGGCAGGAAAGTGATTTGTTCCCAGAAGGAAGCGCATCCACGTTCGTAGTACGAGCCTGTTCAGATCGGCTATCGGCGGAAAGACTTGAGCGATGTAAGTTCCAGCACCAATCAGGTAAGAGCGGATGTAGGCCGCACGCTGCGGCAACATAAGGTGAAACCCCTTCCACTGGCGAACGGGTTGTTCCGCCCCATCGATCCAACACATCCAGTTTTGTCGCCACTGCTGGGGCGCCGTGCCAAAAAGAATGCCAAAAATTTTAACGCAGTCTTGGAAACGCCCGGTTGTTTGTTCTGGAAGTAGAAGGCCTTCTTCCAAAGTGCTAACCGCGATCCCTCGATCGGCATAAGTGAGGTCATAAATTCTAGACTTATCCTGGTTGATTTTTGCCCCACTCGCCGCCTCGTACCGCCGAAGATGATTGGTCAGCACAGCTAAATCTTGCGGACGACCGCCAAGGAGGTTTAAGTCATCAGCATGAACGACAGTCTTGAGCACAAAAGAGTTGCCGCTGTCCGTCCACGACACTCCCACCAGTTCTTGATCAAATTGAAGGAAAGTCAACAGTGGATCAATGGCCAGCGCATATAAAAGTGGACTCAATGGACATCCCTGTCGGAGTCCTCCCGTTTGACATAGTGTTGGACCCGTCCACCCTGCCACTGTAGGAGTGGCCTCCGCCTTGCTGTAAAGTATGCGAAGCCAACGGATAAAGGAACGAGGAACTCCTTTGACTTCCAACAAACGCCAAAGATAGGAATGATTAACGCGATCAAACGCCTTAGATTGATCACAAGATATGATGAAACACGACAGTCTCCCCGTACCTGCTTTCGAAAAAAAATCACGGAACAGTGACAGGGAGTCCGATAATTTCCTGCCCGGTACTGCGCTGGTCTGTGCCGGATGAACGAGACAGGTCGCCACCTTCGCTAGGCGACTGTTAAGAACTCGAGCCAGCAGGCGGTAATCAACGTTAGTGAGGGTAATCGGCCTCCAATTGCCCGGATCGGTTAAATCGCCTTTCTTAGGAAGGAAAATCACCTTTGCCTGATAACACGTAGCTGGTAATTCTCCCTTCTCCAACGCTTCATTGAAACAACGGGTCAACACCGGCGTCAAAAGTTTCTCGAAGGCTTTATAAAACCCGTAGGTTAGACCGTCGGGGCCCAGACTACCTCCCCTTCCCGGCCACAATAGCAGCCCGTACTTCCTCTTCCATAATGGGTGACAAGAGGGTCATCATCTGAGGTTGACATTCCTACAATCTGCCCTCCCGCTCTACCAGTTCTTGCAAGTGACTGAGATATGCCTCTTGTTGCTCATGACTGACTTGGCCCCCTTTCAAAATGTCTGCATAAAACTGACCCATTTCACAAGCCGTGGCTCCAGGGTGAGAAAGTAGGTCTCCGGTAGACTTTTGTCTGTCCTTCTCCCACTCTCCTTTCCGCAGAATAGGGCCCTTGGCTCTATAACGGTGTTCCCTAATGCGACGAAATCGTTTCTCCTTCATAAAGTCAATAAGGGTTTGTTTATCCCTCTGCAGCCTCGCAGCCTGCCAGGTCCCTCCTGTCGCCAAGACAGTTTCGGCTTTCATCACACGATACAATGCTGAATGGTAACACCGCAAGCTCTTGTCATTATACCACCCCTGCCAATACTGCTGGCACCAGGTTTGAATCCGTCTTTGGCTTATGGCTTCCCAGCACGTCGCGTATTCGGTCCCCACCTAACTCCCCTGTTTTGTCCATAAGTGAGGTGCAATTGAAGAAACTGATCCAATTCACATTTAAAGCTCTCCTGTTGAACATACTCCACAGGAATGCGCCACGTGCCTTTCCGAGGCGGAATTGGTTGTTCGTTCCAAAAATTCACCTCCACCAAGCCGTGCGCCGACCATGGTGTTAAAAGAAGCCTGCTACACACTGGATTCAGTTCCGAACTCGCCCACAGCCGGTCAATCCTGGAACGGTACAACGGATGGAAGTATGTATATGGCGTCATCCCATGTGGCCCTCCATAATCTTCCAGGAAAAGACGACAACCTACTGTGGGATAATAATCCAACAAGGCCTCCCTTTCAGCAGTAACGTCTCGAAAACCTTTACGTTCCTGAAGCCACGCATTTAAATTCCGCTCTTCCCGCGTCAGCGGTTGCGAGACCACCTGTTGAAATGAATCAGCTGACTGTGTCCCTTGGCCCGGGAGGAGAGCTGGACCCCGATCTTCTGGCCTGGCCCTGTTTTTGAAATCTCCTAAAACCAAATAGACAAAATTGGAGGTAGCGGTAAAGTCTTTAAGCTTCGCCCACAGGGCTAAACGCTGTTGACGCTCCTGAGGGGCATATATTGCACAAACTCAAACTGCTATTTGGTGTGATAATGAATCCCCCTTCACGAACAAGTCTACCACCAACAAATGACCAGGAACCACATCGATCTTTCTGGTAATCGTCCAACTGGGGTTATGTCGGAAGAGAACGGCGACTCCCCCTCGGCCTCCCGGTTGATATGACCAAAGGGAGGGCCCGCATGTCCACACTCGTTGAGCACTCGCTCTGTCCCTTTCAGATTGTAGATGTGTCTCTTGCAATACAAGAATATCCAATGGAAGCTTTGCCAAGTGGCTCAAAATATCTGCACGTCGGGTGGGCTGTCGTAAGCCGCCGGTGTTCCAAGTAGCAATCCGCAAATCAAGCCAGGCCGGAAGAGAAATGGTCAATGATGGCTCTCCAACTGCACTTATCATGATGAGAGCTGGTGAGAAAGATGCTACAACCAGGAACTTAAGCAGTGGCCACAGAGGGAGGTTGGTCATCAGGAACCCCCGTTGCCATCTTTAACTCTCCCCCTGCTACAGTGAGCAATTCGACCGATCCATGAGGGATCAGCCCACCTATATCCGCCCCCCCTGTCACGAGCGGCAGGGGTGCTGCTGTTTCAATTGAAATTGGAGGATTGGTGCCAGACCCCTGTGAAGGGGCATTGCCCCCCTCCATCACAGGGTGTTGTGGGGGGTTGACTTCAGGTGGCTTGCCTCGCCCCCCTGGATCCTGCATGGCAACAACGGCCCCTGAAACAGAAAACGTGGGGGAACCTGCGGTGATACTAATACAGCCTCTGTCTTTTGAGGAGTTTCCGTAGTTTCAGCAGTTGCTCCTTCAACCGGTGAGACATTGCCCAGTTGTATGGCTTGCCTGGGGGTGTCCGGCGTTTGTATTAGGGCTGGCATTACAGCGGTCTCTTCAGGCAGCGGTCGAGCATGGTCTTCCGAGGAAATGCGAGGTGGAACCTGACTTTCTCCATTCGCCTGTTGACGGCTGCCCCTTTGGGTTCCCGGCCCCTCGTCGATCAGTCTCCGGCAAATCGGCCATTTGCTTGCGCTTGTGACCTCTTGCATCACGTTGTGGCTGTGGGGCATATACCGGTCGTGTGGTTTGCACAATCTGGCATTCCATCTCTTCCCCTTCTATAGAGACCGTTCCCACAGCCCCTCGGTCCTCTCTGGTCGTAAGATGTTCCATTTCTTCTTCTTCTAGTGCAGATTCCGATCCGGGTTGATGCTGCAAGACCGCATAGCAGTTCGCGGTCGCCGGTTACTTGGGACGTGCACCCATGTCCCTCCGTTTCCGCCTGTGATAAACTGTGTTCCAGGGAGGTTCTTCAGATCTAGCTTGTGATTGTTGTTCTGGGTCACGGTCCCGCACACCCTCTTGTTCTCGCTCCCTGTGAAGCAGCCTGTTTTCTACACGTCTCGTTTGTGCTTCCCTCTGCCGACATCTTTCTTCCTTCTGACATTGACTCTCTGCCTCCCGACGGAGGCGTCGTGCTCTTTCGGCCTCCCATTCCGAGATGTATCTTTCTGGGTTGCTTACGTTACGCCAACTCTCTGGGCACCATCGATACGGGTGCCCTTCCTCCCCGCAAAGGCTACAGCACACCGGTCTTGAACAAAATTCGGTACTGTGTCCCCTTACACCACAACGGGAGCATAACCGAGACACGCAGTCTCTGCGCAGGTGTCCATATTCCCCACAGATGAAACAGGCAGGTGGCTGGCCACTGTAACGGACAGTGGCTCGTTCCCCCCCCATAAAAAAGTAATGGGGGAGATGACGAAGACGTCCCTCCGGTGTCCTGTCTAGCCCCATGACCAATCTGAATTCGCACATCCAGACTCCAAATTCATCCCTTTTCTCCTGAGGTCCGAGGAGCACCCGTCCTTCTCGTGCTAGCCGTGTGGCAATATCTTCTTTCGGAACATCCCCCGAACGTAGATATACCATCACCACCCGTGTTTCCCCACGGAATAATGGCTGCAGTTCTAGATCATTAAAGATCCCCTCGTTCCGACTCTGCGCCTTTCTACACTTGGTCCAGAATTCGCTATATGTGGCTTCTGATTTGAAGATAATATCCACTTCATTCATCCTGGGGGGAATGCTCACCACTCGCAAATCCTCTGTCCGGACATGCAGTTGTTGCATAAGGAAGTCCCCAACAAAATACTCTCGCATCAGAAAAAGATCTGCATGTGGACCCTTGTACTGAACGCGAACTACGTATTTCCGGTCACTTTGGGTTTGCTCAGTCTCATTCGCTGCCATGGCGGCAAAATATGCCCTGAGCATAGCTTCATCATCCACTTCATCGTGGGGAAGGGTAGAACCCTGAGAAAAGTCACGTCTGCCCCGTGCACCTGGCATGCCTGTTTGTGTGGCCTGTTCATAACGAGGTCCCTGGGCTGTTTAGGGTACGATGAAGAAGACTGGACCTGAACTCCACTAGTTATCACCGTCGTTGTCACAGCCATAGTTGTACTCATACACGATGCATCCAACGCCGTCGATGTCAGTGGTTCCTGAAGTACAGCTACCTTCTGGTCACCGCGGTCTCCCGTCAGACCCTCCCCTTCCCTCCTGAACTGATGTGCCTGCTCTACCTGCTCTGCCTTGTCTGTTTCGTGATGCACAGGTAACACCGAGATACTTGAGTGCTGACGCTCCAATAGGTTCTGTTCCTTCACACGATTTCTCACAAGTGGACCCTGCTCAACCATTAACCCTGGAGAAGCCGACTCACCTATACCCTGGTTAGAAGATCCCGCACTCTTTTGCCACCAAATGCCCCCCACCTTTTCTCCTGGAGCTCCCAACCGCGGCGGTGCCAGCCAAAAGGCATCAGGAGTCCTTGCTATCCGTTTCCTCTCCATTGGTACCCCTGGTCCCAACTGACTACCATTCTTCTCTTCTTCTTCTACCCTGTCACCCCACAAGTACCGTTCTTCCTCCTCCGATGCATCAGAAGGACTAGTGGTACCTAACTGAGCACCCTCAATGTTTGACTCCCTGTAAGCTCTCCAAAACTTAGTCCCTTTGTCTACACTTGTTGTCTGCTGAGCCTCCTGCTGCGCCTGCATGTCCTGAGGCTGCATCTGTCCCCCTTCAGTACCCAAACCCTCATCCGCTCTCCTATCTGATGGTCCCTGCTGAGATCCCTGGGCAGAGCCCCGACTAGACCCCAACCGATGAGTGGGCTGTCGAAACAGTTTGTGATGCTGCTTATTTTGTGACTGCGAGCTTGGATGTGTCAGAAGAGATTGAAAAGGACTAGAACCCACTCACGACACCTTTGCATGGTCACCCTCCTTTATGTGATCCCGGCAAAGATGTAACTGGGATATGATTGTGATGAGCCAATGATCCCACTCCTCCCGTGACCCGCCATCCTGGAACTCATGACCGACCCTGCAAGAGAAAAACAAACTGGGCTCCCTCCCCTCCTCCGTTGCTCTTTGCATCTGCTGGATGTCCCATATCAGCTGAGATTCATGCAGCCACTCCGGAACAGTGACGGGCCCTGTCCGTGGTTTCCAGGAAACCAATAGGCGTTCAACCACTGCAAGGGTCACAGACCTTGCTTCTCTAATTTCTCAGACCATATTCACTATATCTAGATCCGCTGTGCAAACTTTTAACAGCAGGGGTCGCGCCCTGTTGAGAAAATTCCAATGGGTTGCTTGACTGTAGGCCCGCAAATTACCCGTGGGAATGGTGGGTAATTGCAATCGGGAGATTAAAAATCCCCAAAATCGAAGGAGATCTCGTGAATCCATATCTGCTGGCATCAGAATGGCTTCTACCTGTAAGGAACCTCAAAGGACCCAAAATCAAGTAACTTGGAATAGTTCTTTATTTCATAAACTTCAATGGTCACGCTAAACGGAATGCAGATTCTGACTTTCCCGGGAATAGGCGGCCTCTTTTATGGGCAAAGGAGCTCCTCCCCAGTCTCCCCAGCCCAATTCCCACGATGCAAGAAAAGCAAGCTTCACACACATATATGATAAGGCAGAAAGCAAGGTTAACTTCAGCAGCCACTCTGGGCACACAGCCCAGATCGTGGAATGTGCCAAGGCCAGAAAGCCTGAACAGAAACATACATCAACCCCCTGCCTTACACTATTTCCTGGAGCCCCCTTTGTAAATGGCCATTCCAACGCTCCAATATTGCTGCCTTCCTGGATACCGCACCCTGGTGTCTATCCGTGGGATCTCGTGACCCACGGGTCGCTCCTTTACGATTCCTACCATCCTGGCCACTTCCAGATGTAGGAGAACGCAGCGAAACATGGCAGCTAACTGCCCCCATCCCCGCTGGGGTACCTGCATCACTGCTAGCATGTATTGGCATACCCAAATCATACGGAACCCCTTCCCCCTGCAACCAACAGGGGACACCATCATTATCTGCTGCTATATTGTCAAAAAATGCTTTCTGGCACATTTGGTAAAAAGAGGCCAGGTCTACCTGCTGGGGGGCTGCATTCAGAACGGCTGCCAGCTGATGTTCTTGACATAGAGCATCAGCCACCAAAGAACCATGAGATGTCGAAGGTGGACATGGCAAACCTGTGGAAGAAAGGGTAGGAACGAGAGGAGCAGAAAGAGGTGCGGAAACACCTGGAGAACTGGAGACAAAGTGACAGTCAGAAGAAGAAACAGAAGAGACAGGAGAGACAGGAGAGACAGGAGAAGAGACAGAGACAGACTCAGAAACCACCTCAACCAGATCGACTTCGATAGCAAGGCGGACTGCCGATGGCACAGAAGGCTGGACCACCTGACCTGAAACGGAAGACAAAACTGACCTTCTGTAAGGAATTCCATAGAAGCAGAAATAAAAGGCTCTTTGGTGAAAAAGACCGTTTATTCAGACATCTTAGAAAGCCTACATACGAGGGTGCACGACACTTCCCGCCAGACACAGGTTATAACTCTATCCAACCATCCCACCTCGCTTCCCATGGAACGGAGAGACCTCATCTCCCCACAAGAGATAAAGTCTTCCGTGAGTTGAAGCTGGCCCATCAGCCTGGCTGTGGAATGCACTCAAGGTTACTTTTACCATCAATTGAAAACCTACACCTGCCTCCTTAAAGACCCTCCCCAGGCGGAAAGGCGGTGGAAAGCAGAAATAAGGGTAATATTTCACAGAATAAACCCATTGATTATACCCAGAGTGAACATCCCCACCCAAGAGACTAAATATTGCAAGCCGCTGGCGACAAAGCCAGAGTCCAGGATGGCGCCAATTTCAGAGTGCTTGTGGCCATCAATAGTCGGTAGTCCTCCGCTGGTCGTGTGCCAGGCATCGGAAGCGGAGCCTTGAGCAAACCGGAATGGAAGACAGGATGAATGTTACTAAGAGAGTTAGCAACTTAACGAGCAGTGACATCATTAATCACTTTAGTAATCTGGAAAGGTCCTAATTAATCTTTTGCCTAGTTTGGAAAATTTACACGCCCTGAGATTTTGGTAGACAATACACCTGCTTCTACACGCAGAGGGAAATCCGAAATGCGCTTATCCAGCTTTTGGGAGTCCTTAGCCTGTTGTAAGGCGGTTCGGACACTTCCACCCTCGTAGGGATGAATCCATTGTTGAAACTCTGAGGGTCCAAAGCTGTCGCGGTAGTTGTGGTAACGGGCGAAGGAGCCGCACTGTACACCAAAGGGGGTTTCTTTGTACCGCTATGAACCGCATTAGGCGATTCGCGAAACGAATGAGCTCGCACTAATTGTCTTGGTGGTAGTTGGTGTAACAACGAATACTGCTCTTAGGGTTCTGTTCGCTTCTCCGCCCACCGGGCTACTTTGAACGTGGTAGGGCGGCGACAAGCCGGGCGCCCCTAACAACAATTCAAAAAACGCCTTCCAGAACTTTGAAATGACCAGTCAATCGGAGACCACCTTAACGGGGGGCGTAGACGCAAACATGTTGAATGAACAGCCGCAGCCAACTTAGGAGCCGAGGGGATGGAAGCGCCACATGGAATAAAATGGCTTGTTTAGAAAATAAGTCCACCACCACCCAATACAAACCGCAGGTTGCCATGACTTTCGGCAAATCTGTAATAAAATCCATGGAGATGACTTCCCAAGGGCGGAGGCCACCGAGAGGCTGCAACAGCCCATGGGCTTTCCCGAACGGCATGGCTTCTGCACAAACCGAGCAACCTTTAATATATCGCCAATGTCCTTGGCGCGATTGCGCCACCAGAACTGCCGGCGGGCCAATGCAGAGTTTTCAAAATGTCCAGCCGAAAGGCATCGTGGGCAGGCCTTCAAGAACCTGCTATGGAGGGGAGGCACGCATCAACAGTCCCTCGCCAAACCCACTCTCCAAACGCATCTGAGCTACTTTCTCCTCCGCTTGAGGCTCGTGTAGCCCCGCCTCGAAGTTCCCGCAGGAGCGGAGAGACAAGACTAGAATGGGCGTGAAGGAGGAGCGGACGCTTGAGATCGGTGACAGCCAGCCCCAACTGGGAGGGGAGAGAATATGCTGGAATGTCTCAGAAGGCAGCTCCACCCTCCCCCGGTGGGCACGAGAGCCAGCTAGCTTATTGGTTTTTCCGGGAAAATGGACTCGTAAAGAGAACGAGAAGAATCGCCCAACGGAGTTGTTTTCGCGACATCTCGAGGGGTGGAAAGATGCCAGGTTTTTAGATCCAACCTGAAAGGGTAAGCTTAGCCCTCCAGCCAGTGCGGCCAAGGAGAGTGCTACTTTGATGGCCGCAGCCCTTTATCCCTGCCAGTCCAGCTGAGTTCAGCACCAGAGAATTTCTTTTGATAAATAAGCACACGGAACCAGCTCTACCATCTTTATTGCAACAGGCTGCCCCAAGCCATCCGGAGGCATCCACGGAACCACAAATTAGACTAGATTGATATTGAAAGGCTGTTTGACACCTTCAGACCAGGCAAATTCCGGCTTGGCGACAGTGATCTTTACCCTTAGTGCGTAAGAGTATTCTGTGAGGAGGGAGAGCTGTGTCTAGCCAATTGGGGTATAAGTCATAGAAATTAGCAAAACCAAGAAAAGTATCGGTTCTTTATGTTGGTGGGGCAGGCCATTGAGGACCACAATTTAGCAGGATCCATTTTCAAGCCCTCGGCGAGATCCGCAACCCAAGCAGTCAATGGAGGTCTGCGAAATAAAGCACTTGGAGAGTTTAAAGAGAGCTGTTGTTGCCGCTTCAATACCTCCTAAACTCAATGTTTCATGCTCCTCTATGGCCTAGAATAAATTAAAACGCCATCTAAGTATACCACAACCCTTTGTACACAATAACCGGAGAACTCGTTGATATGGCCATAAAGCCCAAACTTCCACTTAACCCAATGGCACATAAGTATCTAAACTGCCCAAACTTTGTGTTAAACTATCAAGTGTTCATAGCCTTCAGCAATTTGACTCTGTAGTAGCTTCTCTCAAGTCCAATTGAAAATGCTCTTTGCCCAGTGCATCTTCAAAAGGCCAGTCCTTTGATCAAAGGCAAAGGATATTTATTGGATAGAGACGCATTGAGACCTCGGGATAATCTGTGCAAAGCCAGAAGACCCATCTTTCTTTTTACAAACAAACGGAGCAGCGCAGTGTGTGTTTCAGCTCAGAGCAGAACCGGAAATGCAGGTTCTTGTCCAAGAAGGCACGGTTCCTTCTCCCTCATTGGGGACTCATACGGTGATTCTACCTTGGGCAGCTGTTCTGGTTGTATAACGATTTTGCAGTCAGTGTCTCTATGGGGTGGCAACTGATCGCAAGATTCTGCTCCTGGAAAACTCTGGCTAGATCATGGTAATGCCGTGGGATGCCACGAATCGAGCAACCTGATGAAGCCAGGGAGGGGGTGTGTCAGGAGAAGTTGGGTTTTCCCCAATTCATGCGTGTTCACCGCAGGAGGGTCAGTGAATCAAGAACCGCCTTTCCAAAATGAACTTTGGTTCATGTAATCAATAACCATGGTACGCGCCCAAACTATGGAGTGTTTAGCCACTACCAAAATAAACCAATTTTCTCCTAATGGTCAGCGCATGAGGAGAACCGGTTGTGTTTTGAACTGGGCCGGTCCTTCGCTCCCAAGGGGGGGCCATTTGGGTGGGAATGCGGCGGCCAGCCAGAATTTGGTCCAGACTTAGCTCCTGCCACCTGGGCCGCATAAGCAATGGGAGCCAGAATCCAAGGGCCGGTGGCTATACGCAGCATGTTTACGGGTTGGCCAAAAACGCTTTGGATAGTAATGGGGATGCCTTCACCTCGCTACCCGCCAGAGCTCAATTCCATATCCATGGGGCTGAAGAAAGGCAAACAGCTGTTTCTCCTCTGGTCACGCCTTCGGCGATCAGCCTTTAGATGAGCCCGCCGCGCCCGACGGCGTGGTGGCTTGGCAGATGGGTGCGCCTGGCTGGAGCTGTTGGTTTTGTTTCTTCGACAGTTGACGCTAGATGACCTGGTCCTCCGTGAGCAGACACAATCCCAGTCGGCGACGGCGCCAGAGGTGGACTCTCCGTGGGGGCGGCTACTTGTCTTGGTGTAAGAGTGGCAGGCTTCGGCGCGGCTGCCTCCGCCGCACGAAGCCGTATTCCTGCCGACGCTTCACCTGGGGATCCTAACTGATCCAATCAGCAATAGTGGTGTCCCTAATTAAAACACCGCTTTCACGCATTGCCGCCAACAGCATCCAGAAGCATTCGCGACTTCATGCCGCTCAGGCCACTCATGAGGGAGTCGAGCAGCCGGGCCAAGACGAAATCACCGGCAAATTCTAAACGGTCGGTTGTCTCTGCTGGATAGGTTTTGATGGTGCGCGATAGCCTCATTTTCGCCTGATCTTGAAGCTGCCTAAGGTTGTTGGAGGAATGCGGGCACCGCGCGGTGGTTTCATCTTGCAAATCTAAAGAGTCATTAAACCAGTCGCTGTTGCCCCATCCAGGACTGAGCCGATGCCTCGTGATTTTTTTCGCTACCATGACCGTATAAATCATCATAGTCCTGCAACAAGCTGTGCTGTAAAGTAGGAAGTTTCGAAGCTGTCCCATCAAACGCGGTAGTATCGGAGGGGTCATAGTAACCCCTTTCCACGGCTCTTGGCGCTGCTGCACTCCGGGTTGGAGCAGGCTGGGCGGCACGTTGCAACAGGGGCCGGAATCGGGTATCAATGCCGGTGATACGCTGGCGCTAGTGGCAGGACCCAGCAACGGGTTCTCCTGGCTACCGGCAGTATTAGTACCGTTACAGACTCCAACTTGGGGCTTCCTGGTCTGCTGCCTCCTCAGTTCCTCTCCAATGCAGCCAGCCTCTCCTTGGCGGTCAATGCATCCCAGGCGCATGCAGAGCAGCTTTTTCTGCCCAATTTAGCCAGTTCGGCCCCGCTTAATAGCTGCAGTAAGCTCATCACTTTGCGCGGCGGAAGGCCTGAAACGCTGTCAGCTGTAAATCCAGCGCCCGGCGCCCCAGACTTTATCATGGACTGACAGATTCTGCTCATACCGCCGCTGGAGCGCATCTGGCACGGTCCAACTCGAAGTTGACTTCTTTATGCTATGTTCCCGTCCCTCTGTGCAGGTTTTCTTGTTGCACAACTGTGCCCGCTCTCCCTCCCATAGCTGGCGCTCACGGTCCATGCTTCATCCGCATTTCACTTCTCATCCCAGTTCTCTCGGCGGGAGAAACAGGATCCGCTGGGAATGTGGTAGGCTTTCTTCAGACTCTTCGCCTTTTGAAGCGACATCGAGACACCGAACACCGGGTGGCTCCCTTCGGGCGCTTGGTAAAGCGCCGCTGGGTCTGATCGGGGGTCCCATTGAAGTGATCGGGTAATGGATACCTCCCAATCCCAGGTTTATCCCCGGGTGTCCTTTGACGGGCCCCAAAGGTGCCACGGGTATTCTTTTTTAGCATCACCAAAATACGAGTCCAGGAATCGCTCAATGGACTCCTGGGTTGCCGTGATGAAAGGTGGTCAGGCCTCCATGACAGGTTGCATCTGAGGCTTCTGTAATCCACAAAAAACGTGGTAGAGATCCGGACCGCGACGATCCATAGATGAGTTTCCAAACGCACTCCATGTAAGTCCCCATGGTCGTCAAGCCACGCCCCTCGCTCCAACGTGGAGGTAAAAGCACCTGGGTGGCGATAATGCAGGACGGGAAGCAGTCACCAGCTTAGACCCGCTTCCTCCTGCCGGGTTCCAGGATCCAGAAGGGAAAGGTTGGAGCTCTCTTTGGGCTACCGACCTTCCTCGCAGCAACGCTCAACTCTCCATACACCAGAGGTCCACTGCACTAGGAATATAGATGTAGAATTAGATTCTGCCACAATGTAAGGAATCTTATAGAAGAGAAATAAAAGGCTCTTGGTGAAAAGACCGCTTATTCAGACATCTTAGAAAGCCTGCTAGTTAACGCAGAGTGGCAGGAATGACACTTCCGCCAGAAGCATAAGAACTCTATCCAACCCATCCCCCACCCGGCTTCCCATGGGAACGGAGACCTCCGCGCAGAGATAAAGTCTCCGCAGTTGAAGCTGGCCCATCGCCCGGGCTGTGGAATGCACTCAAGGTTACTTTACCATCAACACCATTGAAACCTTTACACCTTCCCAACAAGGAAGGCAGGTCTACTGATTCAATGCAATGGGTAGTGGAAGGCAGGTCTACCAAAACCGAGGCAGAAGGCAGGTCTACCAACCCAGCAAGTGGAACAGAGGAAGGCTGATCAACCATCATAGGGAGAGGGGCCAGGTCTACTGAACCCATAACATTGACAAGGGAAGACTGGTCAACCAACTGTGAAGAAGGGAGCAGATCTACAGCTTGAGGAGCAGCAACATCAGGGGACAGAGCAGCTAATGCAGGCCAGGGCTCCACTGGACATTGAATACCCAGAGACGCATATAGTCACCGAGGGAAAGGAGGAGGCAAAGCCCCAGATGGAACAGCAGGAGAGGACAGGTCTACCAAACCAAAGGGAACAGGTGAATTTACAGGCTTGGTAGACAGAGAGGACTGGTCTACCAAAGTTGAAGTACTCACATCCGGAACAAAGACAGGAACAGAGGGCTGGTCATCCATCTGCCCTTCCAACTGCTGCTTTGTCTCCAAGAAGTCTAGGGCGTGGTCTCCCATAGACTGAACAGGAAAACTTTCTAAAGGTCCAAAAATCCCTTTGGGATCATCCCTGTCATCCCAAAAAGTGTCCATAGACACCCCCTGATAGCCCCAGCCGGGGCCAACATGGAAAATCCAAAAAAGTTGTCTTTCCCAGAAGTTACAGCCAATAGAAAAAAAACCCCGGAGCAGTTGAAAACCACGTCCACCCTCGTTAAGATCATAGGGTTAGGGTTAGGAAAATAGATATTTTAGGAAAATAGATATTTTATTTTAATAATTCCATCCTACAGAACTTCAAATACAAGTATCAGCAGTGTAAAGGATTCAGTGGTGTTGATGAGCGGGTCAGCCGCCTGGCCTTGACTACATTCCACAACCCGGGCGATGGGCCAGCTTCTGCGGCGGAGACCTTATCTCTGCGAGGGAGATTAGACCTACGTTCCCATGGGAAACCGGGAGGGGGATGGGATGGACAGAGTTATAACCTGTGCTTCTGGCGGGAGATATTATTCCTGCCACGGGCGGTAATGCGGAGCTTTCTATAGATGTCTGAATAAACGGCCTTTTACACCCAAAGCCTTTATTTCGCTTCTAAGGAATCTCGACATTGTGGCAGGAATCGGTCGTCACTCGGTTCCCAGTGCAGTGGACCTCTGCGTCTCGCATGAAGAGGTTGAATATTCCTGTGGAAGGTCTTAGCCCCAAAGAGGGCTCCAGCTTTCCTCTGGATTTGGAGGAACCGCTGGAGAACGGGTCTGCCAGGACTCTTCCCCGCCCTCGTATCAACACGAAGCCCATCTCTCGCTGGGGACGGAGGACCAGAAGACCTAACAGCACTTACATGAGTCGCTTTGGGGCGCTTGTCTATGATCGAAATGCCTGTGGATCGGATATCTGCCCTCGCTGTGATGGATTACAAACCTCAGACCTGTCACGGAGGAGATGGTAATCGACCACCTTTCAGCGCGGCAACACAGGAGTCCATTGAACGATTCCTGACTCGATTTTGCGTGATGCTCCCAAGAATCCACCGCGGGCATAGCACTGGGGCCTCGGCCCGCACCGCGAAACTGGGACTATACCGGGATTATTGGTATCCGCATCAGCTTCCGATCGAACTCCCAGATCCCAGACCTCAGCAGCGTACCATATGCCCCTGCGGAGCCACCGTGGGCACGACGCCCTGCGCTCAGATGAAGAGGAATCCGCCTACCATCCATCGGCCCTCTCCCATCGAAGAGAGCTGGATGAGAAGTAAATGATCATGATGCCCAAGCAGAAGCATGGGCCCGGAACGCTTGTGTTATGGGAAGAGGAACGAGCAGCTGCAGCAAGAGCGCAGAAAACCTGCAAGAGACTGAACCGTGAGCGAAGAAATCCAACCGAATTGACCGCGTACAAAGACGCTGCAACGCAATATGCAGAACCTATCAGTCCATGATAAAAGTCCTGGAATCTAAACTGGACTTACAGCTGCCAACGAAGCTGCTTCAGGCCTTGGCGTGACGCAGTGAACTAACTGCAGCTGTTCAACGACGGTCCGGCCAAAATCCGGAACGGCAGAGAAAGCAGCTGCATAGCGCATTCAGGATGCATTGACTCGCGCAGGAGAGAGCTGGCCGCTTTGAGAGGGAATCCGAAGAAGCAGCAGAATGACACACCCTGCTGGAGTCTACGCTGTCACTGGTACAGCCGCCAGAGGGGCGACGCTTGCTGGTCCTGCCACTTCCAAGGACCGCCTCACCAGAACACCAGCGGCACTGCTGCGAGCCTCCTGACATCTCCACCCCATTCGCCCCCCCGCGCCGCTGCCTCAATCCTTGGCTAGAATCCGCCAGCTTCAGCGCTGGCGCCAAGGGCTGTGGAGAGAGGATATTACAGACCTCCAATACTCTGCCTGCTTTCGATGGGACCGCCTCTAAACTTCCTGTTTCCATCCTGGCAACTCGGGATGCCCACATGGAGGACTATCATCATTTATACCGGGTCTTCCTGTGTAATAGATGTGGGACATCGGCTCGCCCTGGATGGGCTGCAGCCGACTTGGTTTGTGACTCTTTGAACTCCGTAGAAGATGAAGAGGATACTCGCGACGGGTGCCTGCGCTCCTCCAAGTCTTAAGTGGGCTCGGGCTCTGAAGATCCGGGTGCTGAAAAATGAAGCTTATCCGGGCGACCATTAAATCTATTCAGCAAGGCAACCGCCGCTTTCAAGAATTTGCCTGTGACTCTTCGTGGTGGTGGCTGCAGCTGCTCGACTCCCTCCTGGAGTGTATTCTGGAGAACATGAAATGAATACTCTCGGATGCTGTCGACGGGTAAGCCGCGTGGAACGGTAAGTTTTAATCTCGGATCCCCCGCGACTATTGCTGATTGGATCCACTTGGGATCCCAGTGTGGCGCCTCGCTTGGAGTACGCCATGCCGGGGTCAGCCATCTTCTAAAACCTCAGCTTACTTCACTTTACTCACCGGGCTAAGTGACTCACTCAAGCCGCTTCCCCAGCCGCCTTAACGGTAGACCACCTCCCAGCTTCGCCGCCACTGATTGTGTCTTTTACTCGCTGAGGACCGGGTCATCTAGCAGCCAACTGCCCTAAAAAATAGAGCAACCACCCGGCCCGCCAAGGCACCCCATCCGCCAAGCTGCCACCACGCGAACCGGGCCGCCTCTAACAGGCTTCGTCTAAGCTGCACTCTACCGAAGGCGCACGGCAGGGAGGGAAGCAGCTGTTTACCTTTCTTCAGCCCCCCCCATGGATATGGGTTCACTCCAGACGCTGTGGGAGTGAAGCGCAGCCTTCCCATTACTTCATCCAAGCCGCTTCTGGCCAACCCCGCTTAAGCATACTGTCGGGATTATAGCCTCAGCCCTTGTAGATTCTCTGTGCTCCATTGTTTAATACTGCGCCCCAGGTATGGCGGATCTAGGGCCCAGACCAAGTCCCCTGCCATAAGCCTCCATACTCATTCACTCCAAAATGGACGGCAGTAGTCCTTCTCGGGCTTAAGGGACCGGGCGACCTTTTCCCAGCCTGCACCCAACGCTCCGCTGCCACTGACCATGTGGGCGCCCCAGCCACCTAGTCCCAGTTCCATGCTACTGTGGCCAAACACTGCATAGTTCTGGGCAAGCCATGGTTGACCCTGCATGAACCAAAAAAATTTACTTGGAAAGAGTTGATCTTAGAATTCACTGGACCCACCTCTCCATGCACACATGTCCCAGCGGCAACTCCGGCTTCTCCTGACATGTCTCGCTTCATCAGTTTATGATCACTTCACCTTTATTCTAATGGGAGTCTCCACCAGCTTACCAAGATTTAGCCAGAGTATTTCAGAAGGAAGAATGCTTATCAGTTGCCACCCCACAGAGACAATAATTCTCGGACTGCAAAATCGCACACAGCCAGGGCTTAAACTGCCCAAAGGTAGAATCTTACCACGATGAGTCCTAATGAGGAGAAGGAACTGCGTGCCTCTTAGACAAGAACCTCGCCGCTGGTTCATACGGGCGGGCTACCAAACACACACACATGCTGCTCCTGTAATTGTTTGTAAAAAAAGATGGGTCTTTACGTTCTGCACAGATTACCGAGGGACTCCAATGCAGTCTCCTGTCCAATGAATAATCCCTTTGCCATTAATCAAGGACCTTTTAGACGACATTTTCGGGCAAGGGACGATCTTTACTAAGTTGGACTTGAGGAGAAGCTTACTACAGGGTCAGAATCATGCGAAGGCTATGAACACTTGGACTGTACTTAATACAAAGTTTGGACAGTTTAAATACTCTAATAATGCCATTTGGGTTGGCGGCCCCGGAGCTTCTATGTATATTCTATCAACAAGCCTGCATGATTTTATTGGGCTGGGAGCAGTGGTGTACTTTAGGATGACGCTTTAATTTATTCACAAACCATGGAGGGAGCATGAAGCATTGGTCTCGAAGTATTGAACGCTGTTCTCAACAACTCCCTCTTTGCCAAACTTTCAAATGCTGTTTCCACCAAAACCTCCTATCGACTCATTTTAATACCGGATCTCGCTACCGAGGCCTAAAAAATGGATCCTGCTTAAGATTGATGCAGTCCCTCCAAATGGCCTGCCCCTACCAACCTAAAGAACTCCAATCTTTTCTAGGTTTCAAGCTAATTTCTATCGCAGGACTTTATACCCTAATTCATGAACTGACTTCTCCCACTACAGACCTCTGCTTACGCACTAGTGTAAGGAATTCCATAGAAGCAGAAATAAAAGGCTCTTTGGTGTAAAAGACTGCTTATCCAGACATCTTTAGAAAGCTCAAGTACACGTGAAAGTGGCAGGAATGAGATCTCCCGGCCAGAAACACAGGTTATAATCTCCGTTCATCCCATCCCTCCCGATTCTCATGGAACGGAGGTTCTCATCTCCCTTTGTAGAGATAAGGTCTCCTCGCTGGAGAAGCTGGCCCATCGCCCCGGCTGTGGAATGCACTCCAAGGCCAGGGCGGCTGCCCCTTCTCATCAACACCATTAACTCTTTACACTCTGCCTCTTTAGCATAAGACCCTCTCCCCAGGTTTGTGCGGAAAGCGCTGTGGAAAGCAGAAATAAGGGCGGGGCGCCAATATTTTCTCGTGAATAAACTCCATTGATTATACTCCAGAGGAATATCCCACCCAAGAGACGCATTATTGCAAGCGCTTACATTAAAGCTAGAGTTCACAGGATACGCCAATTCTATCACGTAATGGTGGCCATCAATAATAGTCGGGTGGGGGGGTCTCCGGCGGTCGTACAGGCATCGAAACGGGAGCCTCCTTGAGTAAAACTGGAATGGAAGACAGGATGAATGTTACTAAGAGAATTAGGCAAATCCAAACGGCAGTGACATCAGCGATCACTTTAGTAATCTGGAAAAGGTCCCAATTTAATCTTTGCCTAGTTTGGTAAATTTATGCACGCCTCTGGAGATTTTGGTAGACAAATACACCCGTTCTAGTTAATTATGAGATAACTGAAATAAAGCCATCCGCTTTGCAGCTTTACGGAGTCTTTAGCCTGTTGTGGGTATGTGTCTGGACCCATTTCCACCCCTCGGCTAGGGATGAAAATCCATTGTTGAAACTCTGGAGGATCCAATGCTTCCGGCGAAGTTATGGCAACGGCGGGAAGGAGCGACCAGACACAATTCTTAAAGGGGTTTTTTTTTGTACTTGCTATGAACCGCGATTGTTATAGGCGACTTGCAAACGGAATGAGCTCGCATTCCACTGGTCTTGGTGGTTGGTGTAACAACGTGAAATATCTCGTCTCTAGGGTTCTGTTCTGCTCTCTCCCGACTCACCGGGCTACCTTTGAACGCGTGGTAGGGGGCTTAACCGCCGGGCTGCCCCCTCAAATAACCCTAGAAAAAGCTTTCCAGAACTTTGAAATGAATTGAGGGTCGCTGGTCGGAGACCAATCCTTAACGGGCCGGAGTGTAGACGGTAAATATGCTGGAATGAACAGACGAAAGCCAACTTAGGAGCAGAGGGATGGCTATCACATGGAATGAAATGGGCTTGTTTAGAAAATAAGTCCACCACCACCCACAAGACCGTATACAAGGACTTTCTCGGCAAATCTGGGTAGACAAAATCCATGGAGATGACTTCCCAGGGGCGGGAGGCAACCGGGAGAGAAGGTTTCAACATTCGGCGGGGCTTTCCCCGAACGGCCTTGGCTTCTGCACAAACAGAGCAACCTTTAATATACCGCCTCATCGTCTCCTTAAGATCAAGCTACGCCACCAGACCAGACGGGCGGGCCAAATGCAGAGCGCTTTTTAGAAAGCCAGTAAAATGTCCAGCCGAAGCGCATCGTGGCAGCCTCAGAACCTGCTTGGTCGGATGGAGGGTGGCATGGCATACCAACAACTTCCGCCACCAAACGCCATTCTCCAAACGTTAACTGGGAGTCGCCTTCACTGAGGCTACTACGGGCCTCAAGTCTCCCGTGAGGGAAAGGATGGTGACCAGGCTGGGAATGGGCGGAGAAGCGAGGAGTGGATGTCTGAGATCGGGTGACAGCCAGCCCCAATTGCGGGGAGAGAAAAGCGCGTGGAATGTCCCGTGAAGCCGCTCCACCCCCTCCTCGGTGAGGCGCAGAGCCGCGATCAGCCAGTTTTATTGGTTTTTCTCCGGGGAAAAAAATGGACCGCGGAAAGAGAAACGAGAAAAAGAAATCGCCCATCGAAGTTGCTTTATGGACATCTTGAGGGGGGGGGTGGAGAGGGCTGCCAAGTTCTTGTGATCCCAATTAAACTTGAAAGGGGTGTTTAGCCCACTCCAGCCAGTGGGCGCCAGGTGAGAGGGCTACTTTAATGGGCTTCGCGAGTCTCTTATATCCCCACAGTCCAGTTGAGTTCAGCACCAGAGAATTTCTTGATAAATAAGCACACGGAACCAGCCTATCGTCATCTTTATTTCTCTGCAAAATAGCTGCTCTAAGCGCTTTGTCCCAGGCATCCACGCGGAACTACAACCGGGAGATCTGGATCAGGGTGCTTTAGGATAGGTTCGTGGTAAAAGCAGACTTTAAGTTAGCGAAAGGTTGCTTGATGACACTCTCGCACGGCGGGAAAGCAATTCCCGGCTTACATGGATAGTGGATCTTTACCCTTAGTACAAAGAGGTCTGTGAGAGGGAGAGTCAGCTCTGTTTAACTGGGGTATAAAGTCGCTGATAGAAATTAGCAAAAAACCTAGAAAAGATTGGAGTTCTTTTCGGTGGTGGGGCCGTCATTGGAGGACTGCATCAATCTTAGCAGGGATCCATTTGCAGGCCCCTCGGGCAGATTCGCAACCCAAAATAGTCGGACAGAGGTTTGCGGAAACAGCACTTGGAAAGTTTGGCAAAGAGGGAGTTGTTGAGCAAGCGCTTCCCAATACTCCTAACCATCAAAGCTTCCATGTTCTTCCATGGTTTCCGTGAATAAATTAAAACGCCATCTATACATACCACCACTTTGTATAACAAATCAAGGAGAACTTCAAGCAGGTAAGGCCATAAAAAGTCTGGGCCAAATTCCAAATTTTTAACCCGAATGGCATTATCAAGTATTCAAACTGTCCAAACTTTGTGTTAAATGCAGTCAAGTGTTCATAGCCTTCAGCAATTCTGACCCTGTAGTAAGCTTCTCTCAAGTCCAACTTTAGTAAGATGCCCTTTGCCCACGCGCCTGGGTAAAAGGTCCCGCATCAAAGGCAAAGGGCATTTATTGGCCACAGGGAGTTCGCATTGAGACTCCTCGGGTAATCTGTGCAAAGCCGAAAGACTCCATCTTTCTTTTACAAACAAAAAACAGGAGCAGCATGTGTGTGTGTTTGGTAGTCACCGTATGAACCCGCCGTGAAGCAGGTTCTTTGTCTAAGAAGTTGGCACGAAAGCTCCTTCTCCTCATTGGGACCTCACACGGTAGATTCTACCTTTGGGCAGGTTGCTCTGGCCGTAATTACCACGATTTTGCAGTCAGTGTCTCTCTGGTGGCAACTGATCGCATTCTGTTCTTCTGAAATACCCTGGCTAGATCTTGGTAATGCCCGGTGGGATGCCGGTAGAATCGAGCAATCGCTGATTAAGCCAGGGGGTGTGTGTCAGGAGAAGTTGAATTTTCCCCAATTCATGTGTTCCCGTGCAGGAGGGTCAGTGAATTCCAAGTGATCCTTTCTTTCCAAAGGAATTTTGGTCTTCATGTAACAACAACCATGGCAATGCCCAGAACTATGGAGTGTTTTGAATACCGGCTTAGAATAAAACTAATTTTCTCCCCAATGGTCGGGCGAGCTGGAGGAGAACCGCCGCGCTTTTTTGAACTGGGCCGGTCCTTCGCCCCGGTGAGGACTGCCGCCCATTTGGGTGAAGGGTATGGGCTTAGCCAGGGGATTTGGTCTAGACCTAGCTCCTCACGCCCACCTGGGGCCGCAGATGTTAAACAATGGGAGCAGCCAGAATCCACAAGGGCTGAGGCTAAGATACACGAAAGTATGCTTAGCGGGTTGGCCAGAAACGCTTTGATTGTAATCGGGAGCACTGCCTTCACTCACCGCTGCCTGGGAGTCGAACCTATGTCCATTGGGGCTGGGAAGAGGCAGTAACTGCTGGCGCCCCTCCTCCGGACGCCTTCGGGATGACGGCTTTAGACGAGCCCATTGGGGTGGGCTTCTTCCAGACGGCGCCGTGGCTTGGTGGCAGATGGGGTGCAAAGGGCCGAGTGGTTGTTTCTGTTTTGCCGGGCAGCGTTACGGCTACAGGTGACCGGACCTCCAAGCAGTAAAGACACATTAACCCAGCCGGGCGACGGCCGGAGGTGGTCTCCGGACAGGGGCGGCTGGGCTTGGCTTGGTGGACGAGTGGCCGCTTTGTATGTACATGGGCCCGCCGCACGCCGCATTCCTACCTTAGACGCTTACTTGGGATCCCAAATGTAATCCAATCAGTAATGAAAAGGGGACCAATTAAAAACACTGTTTCACGCAGCTTGCTGCTCGACAGCATCTGGAGAAGTATTCCGCCAGATTTGGCATGCTTCAGGCTTTCGCTCTCGAGGGAAATGGTGCAGCCGCCGCGAGCACGGGGAATTCAATGGGCAAATTTCTGCAAACGGCTGCTGCCTTTGCTGATAGTTTTGATGGTGCGATAGCTTCATTTTCCCGCATCTGGACTGGAAGCGCAGCCCCTGGCAGCTTGGAGGAATGCGGCACTGCATGAATCTTCTTCTTAATCTGCAGGTCCAAAAGAGTCACAAAACCATCGTCAGCTGCCCCATCCAGGACTGGAGCCGAGCGTCCTCTATTTTTTTCGGGGCCAGACCGGTATATAAACCATCATAGTCCCTCCATGTGGGCATCGAAGTCGTAAGATGAAGTAGGGAAGCTTCTGAAGCGTCCCATCAAATGGCAGGTATTGAGGTTCAGGTAACCCTTTCCATCGGCCCTTTGGCTAAAGAGGGGCGCAAGCGGCTTGGGCGCAGGCTTGAGCTGGCTGGTAGGCAGCGTTGCAAAGAGGGGGGGCCGGAATCGCGGAGGGGTATCAGTGCCGGTGCCGCTGGCAGGCCGTCGTGAGCCGGTCCCAGCAGCTGCCGCCGGCTCGCCTGTACCGCGGGATACGTGAACTCCAACTCTGCTGCCTCGGTCTGCTGCTTCCTCAGTTCCCTCTCCAAGGCAGCCAGCCTTCTCTCCTTGGCGAAATCAATGCATCCTGGTGCGCATGCAAAACTGCTTTCTCTCGCTCCAATTCTACGCAGTTCGGGTCCCGCTGGAACAGCTGCAGGTGAGTTCACTTCCTTTGAGCGCGAAGGCCTGAACATTCTCACGCTGGATTTTCGTAAGTTCAGTTTGGAGTGTTCCAGGACCTTTATCATGGACTGATAGATTCTGCGATATTGCCGCTTGGAGCCGCGATCCTTTGGCACGGTCCACCTCGAAGTTGGACTTCTTTGCGCTTCGCTGCTCCCGGGTCTCTCTGCGTGAGGTTTCACGCCTTGCGTGCAGCTGTTCCTGCTCCTCTTCCCCATAATTCATGCTCACGGCCCATGCTCTTGGGCATTCCCGCAGTCGCCCTACTTCCTCATCCCAGCTCTCTTTCGGCGGAGAGGGAACAGATCCGCTGGGAGGGAAGGTTTTCTCCGACTCCTCGGGCTATTTGGACGCGAGTGCATCGTGCTTCCACCGGTGGGTTCGCTGGGCATCTCAGGTGCAGCCGCTGGTCCGGGATCAGGGGGGTCCCGACCGGAAGACGGGTAATGGATACCCCTCCCAATCTCTGGTATGTTCCCAGTGTCACCGGTGGTCTTCGGATCGGGCTCCCCAGTGCTGTGCCACATCAGTGGTTCTTTGGGAGCATCACCAAAATACGAAGGTCCAGGTACCACTCAATGGACCTCCCTGGGTTGCCGCGATGAAAGGTGGCTCAGGCCCGGCCTCCGCGGACAGGTTGCATCTGAGGTTTGTAATCCATAATGTAAAACGGGTAGATATCCGGATCCACAGGCCGCCATCTACGATAGATGTCCCAAACGACTCATGTAAGTCCCTCATGGAGTCGTTTCCCTTCACGCCCCTCGCTCCAGCCGTGGCGCAAAGGGAGACTCAGGCTGGATAATGAAAGGACGTGAAAGAGTCACCAGCGACCCGCTTCTCCGGCCGGGTTCCTCCAGATCCAGAAGGACAGGTCAAGAGTCTCTTTGGGGCTACCGCGACCTTCCCCAGAAACATTCAACCCCCCATGCCGAGGCACCAGAGGTCCACTGCACTAGGAATATAGATGATTTTAAGATTCCTGCCACAATGTAAGGAATTCCATAGAAGCAGAAATAAAGGCTCTGGTGTAAAAGACCGCTATTCAGACACCTTAGAAAGCCTGGGTACACGAGGCAGGAATGAGATCTCCCGCCAGAAACACAGGTTATAACTCCGTCCATCCCATCCCCCCTCCCGGATTCTCATGGGAACGGAGGTCTCATCTCCCTTGCAGAGATAAGGTCTCCGCCGGAGAAGCTGGCCCATCGCCCGGGCTGTGGAATGCAGTCAAGGCCAGGCAGCTGCCCTTCTCATCAACACCATTGAATCCTTTACACTAAGGGTAAAGATCCACTGACTGCCAAGCCCGGGGCCCCCCTTTCCTGGTCTAAAGAATGTCAGACAGCCTTTCAGCTTTTAAAATCTGCTTTTACTACCGAACCTATCCTGAAGCACCCTGACCCAGATCTCCCATTTGTGGTTCACGTGGATGCCTCGGACAAAGCGCTTGGGGCAGCCCTGTTGCAGAGAAATAAAGATGATAGGCTGGTTCCGTGTGCTTATTTAGACAAAATTCTCCGGGTGCTGAGCTCAACTGGACTGTAGGGATAAAGAGACTGGGCGCCATCAAAGTAGCACTTCCACTTGGCGCTTATTGGCTGGAGGGGCTAAACACCCCTTCAAGTTTGGCCGGATCACAAGAACTGGGCTCTCCACCCCCCCCCCCTCAAGATGTCCGCTGGCAACTTGGCAGTCATTTTCTCGCTTCTTTCACGGCCCATTTTCCCCGAAAACCAATAACCGAGTGGATGCGCTTCCTCAAGGCCACCCGAGGGGTGGAGCTGTCTTTACGGACATTCGCCAGCATCGTTCTCCTGGGGCTGGCTGTCAACCGACCAGACGCCCACCTCCTTCATCCCCAGCCTGGTCTCTCCTTTCCTACGGGAACCGAGTGCTGCGCCAGCCACCGGGCGGAGGAAGGTGACTTACCATGCTTTGGAGAATGGTGTTTGGCGGGCGGGGGGATTGCTATAATGCGCCTCCTCCTCGCAGGTTCTTTGAGGCCTGGTCATGATGCCCGCCAGCTGACATTTTGGCTTCCTAAAACTCTGTGACGGGTCTGGCCACTTTGTGGCGCTACATGCCAGCGACATTGAGACGAGTATTAAAGGTTGCTCTGTTTTGTGCGGAAGCCAAGAACGCTCGAACCATGGTTGAAACCCTCCCGTGGCCAGTCTCCCGCTCTCGGGAAGTCATCTCCATGGATTTTATTACAGATTTGCCAGGAAAGTCGCGGCAACACGGGTCTTGTAGTGGTGGTGGACTTATTTTCTAAACAAGCCTGCTTCAACCACATGTGCTTCCATCCCTCCGCCCTAAGTTAGCTGCCTGTTCATTCAGCATATTTATCGCCTACACCGCTATGGTCTCCACCCGGCCCCAATTCATTTCAAAGTTCGGTGCTTTTCTAGGGTTGTTAGTCGCCTCTCGGCGTTGCTTCCTACCACGCTCAAAGTGACGCAGGGTGAGCCAGAGAGAACGAACAGAACCCTGGAGCAGTATTTACGCGAAAGAATCAACTACCACCAAGACAATTGGTGCGAAAGCACTCATTGCAGAATACTTATACGCGTTCATAGGCAGTACAAAAGACCCCTTCTAAAATTGTCTGGTCGGTCCTTCCCTCCGCTGTCGCTAGTCCACCTGGGCGCAGCGTTTGATCCTCCGAGTTTTCAGCAGTGGGATTTCATCTCTACCGAGGGGTGGAAATGGTCCAGACTGCCTTACAGCAGGCTAAAGACTCCCAAACTTCAAGCGATAAGCACCGCCGGATTTCTGGGTGTATTTGTCTACCAAAAAATCTCAGAGACATGCATAAATTTCCAAAACTAGGCAAAAGATTCATGGACCTTTTCAGTCACTAAAGTGATTAATGATGTCAATGTCTCGATTGGACTTGGCTCTAATTTCTTCAAGGCAATATCCATCCTTGTCTTCCATTCCAGTTTACTCAAGGAGGCCTCAAGCCTGACAGCCTATAATTCAACTGAGAGACCCCCCCACCATCATATTGATGGCCACAAGACATTTAAATTGACGCCTATCATCCTGACTTCCGCTAATCGCAAACGCTTACAATATTTAGTCTCTTGGTGGGTATTCCTCTGCACTCTAATGGGTTTATTCCAAAATATTGACGCTTCAGCCTCATTTCTGCTTTCCATCGCGACCTTTTCCAAGACAAACCTGGGGAGAAGTCTTTTTAAGGGAGGCAGAGTGTAAAGGATTCAGTGTGGTGTTGATGAGCAGGTCAGCCGCCTGGCTCTTGACTATTATCTCCACAACCCGGGCGAGGGCCAGCTTCATGGCGGAGACCTTATTCTATGTAGGGAGATGAGACTCACGCTCCTATGCTTAAACCGGGGAGGGGATGGGATGGACAGCAGTCCCAAAGCCATGGGAAGATGGGGTTATTCTGCTTTAGCTTTCAGAGCCTGAAGCCAAATGCTCTTTGCGTTCCCAGCCTTTTGAGCCAGCCAAGTAAATTCTCATGTCACCAACAAGGAAACATCTGTTCCATCAGTGTCCAACGTTCATTCAAAAAGCACGTTTTACACATTTTCAGAGCAGTCCCATAAAACTTTGAAACAGAAACCAAGTGTCCAAGTGTATTTGGTAAGTATCCATCTTCTTCAAATCCATCGCACAGCTTGGGCGGGGCTAAAATTTCTATATTCCTAAACATGTGAAGTTCTATGAAATTGTATCGTGCGTTACCCCCTAATAAACCTCCCCCACAATCCTTGTCATCTAACTATTCAAATTACTATTCTAAAACTTTAAAACATAATAATAAAAAAGTCCCAAGAGTCCACAGTATTTGCTGAAAAGTCCTAGTAATCTTAGTAGTTATAAGTCCGTATAGTCCTGTTGGGATAGGGCGGTATATCAAATTTAATAAATAATAATAATAATAAAGCTGTTCAAAACGGCAATGTCTCAAAAGATAAACGAAAGCTCAAAAGTCAAAATTATGTTGTTCAGTAAATTCAAGAGTTTAAGAGTTCAAATTGTCTTGTAAATTCAACTTAAATCGAAATTAAACCCCCAAAATCCCAAAGGTTCAGAAAACTTATAATTTGTCCATTATTTCTTCAGCAAATATCCAGTAAATGTCCAATAAATGTCCAGATATTCTCAAAAAGTCCAAGTTCAGTTCTGCCTTCCCCAAAAGGCGGGTATTGTCTTTAAGTGATGCCTGTACCACTTCCCTTCTACCAGCCCCACCATTTTTTCCAGACCTTCTTCCCTGATCGCAGACGTTCGCATCGGGCAATGTTTTGGAGTGTAGTAATCACATTCTCAGCATAGTAGAAGACTCCCAAACGTTTGTCTCTTTTAATCTGTTGCTTCCTCATTTGTTGGATACAAGAGATCATCACAACATTGATTAATCTTTTGGTAGTCCACGGAGCAAGCATGTCTGCCCGGACCCTGAGCTCATCAGCGTAGGGTCCCTGTTCCAACACTTAACAGACTTGGCGGTCGCTTCATGCGGAGTAACGTCGGGTCCCCTAATCTTCTAGCCACCAACCTCCAGAGTTGCCTGGAGGTGGGGCACTCCACCAGCATATGTCTGTGGTTCTCTATCGGCGTGGGGCCTAGCGTACGATCTCTACAACCGGGACGGCAACACAAAAGCTGTGACGTAGATCGCCATTTCTCTGTCTCGGCAGTCTGATGGACACGGTGGTATGCCCTCCACCTGGTCTCATGCAGGCTAAAAGGTACCCTCTTGTCTTTAAACCCAAAGCGCCTGCGTTCTAATGCGTCTTCAGCTATTAAATAATCAGGGACGTTGTCTTTTTGCCTGAGATGTTGGTAATAAGGATCTACATAATGTTCCTGCCTAATCACGCTGTACAACGCCGCCACTTGACCCTTTCCAGCGTCAATGGCTGGGCGCAGCTTTCCAGCCATTAATCGATACGTGGCAACATGTGCCGTTAAATCTTTCACATGGTCCGGGAGGTCTGTCATGGCATTCTGTGTTCTACGGGGTAATTTCTCCAGATCTCCCCGGCCCCAGTTCGCTATCCAGGTGTTGCCCTTCCATGTTCTGTGGAAGAAGCTCCATTTAATACCGTCACCTTGGCACCTGATAAAGTTTGATACAATGAATCTGATGGTGAATAGTAAGGCGGGGTCTGACACTCCCAAGCCTCCATCAGTCGTTTCTGCATACACAATGGCTCTTTTCAATGGAAAAAAATTGGTCCCGAGCAGGAACCTCATCCACAAAGGCAGGATCCGTTTATTTAAGTCCACAGGCGGTAGGAACACTTGTGCTATGTAATTCCCCACTCCGATCAAATAGGTATTAATGTACATAGCGCATTGGGGAAGCAACAGGTGCAGCCTCCATGCAGCATCCTTTTGTTCTGCTCTTTCAACTGATTTCCAGTCCAGGAATCATGTTTCCGATAAAATTAGGAACTACAATTCATCGCTTCGTCAGCATGGCCAATTGGCCATGCTGGTAGGGGTTGATGGGAATTGTAGTTCCTGAACATCTGGAGAGCCGCAGGTTCCCTACCCCTGACCTAGTCCACCCTTTTCCACGCCGCCAAAGTGAATCCCTAATATTTTCATGGACTGTTCAAGGGGAGGAAGAGGTTGGTCAATGGATGACAAGCCTTCTTCTAAGGTAACTCTCAATGGCTATACCGCTCATGCGTTCTTCAAATCATATAGATTTTGGTCTATCTGCCATTTCCTGGTCTTCCACTAGCCTTCTCATAATTGTTTAGATGTTCCTGCAAAAAATTCAAATCCTGGGGTTGGTTGCCAATAAGGTTTATATCATCAGCGTGAGCAACTGCCTTGATTGTCTGCTCCCCTTTCTCAACTGGAACAATCACGCCTTGCATTCTTTCATCTCACTGGATGGAAAGAAGCAACGGATCAATAGATAACGCAGGCAGGAGGGGGGCCTAAGGACAGCCTTTGCCTCAGGCCGCCCCTGTTTGAATCACCGTCGGTCCTGCCCAACCTGCTATGGTCGGCGTCGCTTTGGCCTTCTTATAGAGAGTACGCAACCAATCGATGAATGTCTGCGGGACACCTTTCATGGCTAAAAGGCTCCATAAATAACTGTGGTTCACCCTGTCAAAGGCTTTCGACTGGTCACAACTCACGAGGAAGCACGATGTTTTAGCCGTTCCAACTTCTACAAAGAGATCTCTTAAGATGGCCAAAGAGTCAGATATCTTCCTCCCTGGTACCCTGCAGGTCTGCGCGGGGTGGACCAGACCACTTGCCACCTTCGCCAGCCTTGCTGTTAAAACCTTCGCCAGTAGGCGTAGCCCATATCTGTATTGTAACGTCGCCAACATCCTGCCAGCGCCTGTCGTATCACCTTGCTTCGGCAGGAAAGTGACTTTGGCCTGATATTACGTTAATGGCAGTTCCCCACGGTGTAGGGCTGCATTGTACAATTTCACCAGGATCGGTACCAGGATCTTTTCAAAAGTCCTGTAAAAACCATAGCTTAATCCATCCGGGCCCAGGGCAGAGCTCGACTTGCCCTTCTTTATAGCCGCCCGTATTAAGTAGGGTGGTGAGAACCACAAAGGATTGCGACGAGCCCAAGGACTCCGACAAATTAGGTGAGTGGCCTGTGAAATGGCAAAATGCAGTTCAATGTAGCAAAATGTAAAGTGATGCAATATAGCAAAATCCAAACTTCACATACACGCTACAGGGGTCAGTGCTATCAGTCACAGACCAGGAAAGGGATTTAGGCGTCTTAGTTGAGATATGTAAGGAGGAACTCTAAGGATCCACACAGATTGGGACCAGTGCTCTTTAACCTATTCATAAATGACCTGGAAGTAGGGGTGGCAGTGTGTGGTGGCCAAGTTTGGTGATGATACCAATTATGTAGTGTGGTGAGAACCACAAGGATTAAGTAAGAGCTCCAAGCGGACCTTTACAATTAGGTGAGGGCTAAGAAATGGCAAATGCAAAATTCAATGTAGCAAATGTAAAGTGATGCACATAGGCAAAATCCAAACTCTCACATCGCCTACAGGGGTCAGTGCTATCAGTCACAGACCAGGAAAGGGATTTAGGAATCTTAGTTGATAGTTCCATGGGAATGTCAACTCAATGCATGGTGGTGGCAGCTGTGAAAAAGGCAAACTCTATGCTGGGGATTATTAGGAAAGGAATTGATAATAAACTGCAAAGAGCCAGGATGCCCTTATATAAAGCAGTGGTGCCACCGACTTGAGTACTGTGTCCAGTTCTGGCTGCCGTGATCTCAAAAGGATATTGAGAGACAGAAAGTGCAGAGAAGAGCAAATAAGGATGATTGAGGACTGGAGCACCTTCCCTATGAGGAGAGGCTGCAGCTTGGTACTCTTAGTCGGAGAGGAGGCTGCTGGAGGGCGGATATGATTGAAGTCTATAAAATTATGCATGGGGTAGAAATGCTGACAGAGAGAAAATTTTTTCTTTCCCAATACTAGGAACCAGGGGCATCCATTGAAAATGCTGGGGAAGAATTAGAACTAATAAAAGAAAACACTTTCAAGAACGCATTGGTGTTTGGAATATGCTGCCACAGGAGGTGGTGATGGCTAATGCAACCCCGGATAGCTTTGGTAGCCTGACAGGATTTATGGAGGAGGCTCAGATCTATGGCTACCAATCTTGGATCCTCCTTGATCTGAGATTGCAAATTTTAACAGACAGGTGATCGGGAGCAACAGCTGCAGAAGGCCATTGCTTTCACCTCCTGCATGTGAGCTCCCAAAGGCACCTGGTGGGCCACTGCGAGTAGCAGAGAGCTGGACTAGATGGACTTTGGTCTGATCCAGCTGGCTTGTTCTTATGTTCTTATGTTCTTATTTCCTCTTCCATGATGGGATCTGTTAACGCTTCGTACTCAAAGAGGCCTGTTTGCTTCTGCTGACCTCCTTGGCTTATTCTTTCTTTTAAATCGTCCAAATACTTTTTCATCTCTATGGGGTCTATTTGTCCCCCAGCAAGGACGCCCGCATAAAATTTGGACATTTCGTCAGCCATAGCCTCGGGTTCGGTGAGCATCTTCCCCGTACATGCCTCTCTCAGGGCAGTCATGGGCTGGCTCGTGTTACCCAGTTTTTGTTTTTCCCAATCCTGTCTTTGAAGGACGGGACCTCTGGATCTACATTTTTCTGCTGCAACTCTCCGCTTGCGTTGATCTTTTAAATAGGCATTTATGGTCGCTCTATCTCGTTGCAGGCAATTATAATTCCAGTCCCTCCCTGCTGCCAGAGCCGTTTCAGCTTTAAGAGTCCTGTACAAAGCTCTGTGGTAGTCCGTCAATTCTCTGTTCTTTGCCTGTCTGCAGCATCTTTTACAAAATCGTTGGACCTCCCTTTTAATGACTTCCCACCTTTCCACACAGTCACTGTCACATCCATCGCAACCGTGGGCGAGCCTTCATTGAAGGAAAAGATCCAACTCAGCAACCTGCTTTTCTTGTTGTACATATTCTGCTGGAATACGCCACGTGCTTCTCTTGGGATCAACAGGCCTTTCGTTCTTAAACCTGACCTCCACCAGGCCGTGAAAAGACCATGGCATTATCAGGACCCAACATCCTACCCTGTTCAGCACCTTACTCTCCCATATTCTGTCTATTTTCGAGCGATATCGAGGATGAAAAAAGGTATAGGACGTCTTAGATGATTGCGGCCCAAATTTTTCGATAAAGTTTTCCACAAAAACCCTCCTTCCCCCTGCGGGGTAATAATCCAAAATCGAATCTTGGTCCGCTGTGGTATCATAAAGTTGTTTGTCATGCTCAAGCCATTTGTTAAGGCTTTGTTCTTCTTTAGTCAATGGGCTCGGTCCCTGACCTCGCCGTGATTCTTGTTCTTTTGATCTGTTTGCCTGCTCAGGACTGCAGCTGGCCCCGGTCCCATGCCTGGCCTCTATTGAAATCTCCCAAGATTAAGTATTGGAACCCCCGTGAGGCTTTATCATGAAGTCTTTTCACATCTTTGCCTACAGCTTAAGCTGTTCCTATTCCATGGAGCGTATAAAGTACAAATTCTAACAAAAAGGTGGTGCTTAGGAGTTTCTCCTTTAACCCTCAAGTCCACCACTAGAAAGTGTCCAGGTATAACTTCAATTTGTCTTACTACGTCCCATCGAGAAGAACGCTTCAATAACACCGCCACTTCTGGTCTGGCACTGTAAGACCAAAGGACGGTCCTTCATTCATATGTTGGCCAAGTGCCGGTTCTCTTTCAGAAATGAAACGGGTTTCCTGTAATACGACAATGTCCAAGTCCAATTTGGCCAAATGCCACATAATATCATTTCTACGAGCAGACTGCCTTAGGCCTCCTGTGTTCCAGGTAGCTACTTTCCAATCCAACCATGCCGGCATCGTGTCTTTCGCAGAAGAATCGACTAAGGTGTGAAAATTAAGGCTTTCTTGGCTATTTCTGTATTGATGATTTATATTCATGTTGAATTTAGTTTTGTTTTATAATTATGACTCGGAAACTTTTAAAAGTCACTATTTCGTCAGACCGATGTTATATCTGGGGCCTGAACCGCGTTTGGGTCTGCAGCAGTGTTTTCCAATGCATCATCGCCCTTTAATTGTTGCCTAACAGTCAAGAGTTCCGCGCCACTACTGTCCAGATCTGCCTCACTGCCCCTCTGACAAACTTGCTCACTGGTTGTAACATGACTTAGTTCTGTGGACACTACAAGTCCTTGTGAGCTTGGGCTACTGAGGTCTTCCGCCTGCATTGGCAGGAGCACGGCTGCTTCTGGTTGTGTGGATTGAGGGTTAGGGTTAGGGTTAGGAAAAAATATATATTTTTAAGGAAAATATATTTTTATTTTTAAATTCCATTCAACAATAACAAAGGAAATAGCTGATGATACAATATCAAGATTATTCAAAAATAAACCATCGTTACACCAACATTGAACTTCTGCCCTGTGGGCCATCAAAACATTTAACCAGAACCCAAGTTATCCGAATGAGGACCATGTGTTATGCTTTGGAAAGGCGCCACGCTTTTACGGTGGCCAATGGAACTGTTCCTGTTCAGATCTGTCGAGCCAGGGCGGGGCTTTAACTGTGTATGTACATGTGATGGAGTGTCACGTACCGTAGTCCCACTTCCTTGTTTCTTGCCACTGATAAAGGGCAGGCAGCATTACACAGGGCCTTGTGTGAGCTTTGGTGTTTTCTAGAACTCTTCCAACAGCTGAATGTTAACAAGGAGAAAAGAGGCAAAAAGTATATTTTTAAAAGCTTAAAACTTACTACTCAAGTGGTTGTCTTGTGTATTCTGATCTGATCGCTGGGCTCAGGGACGTTGTACTGTTGGTCTTCAAGCATGTTATTGGAGGCTAGGTGGATACTTCCCACATAACTACAGGTGGCAAATGGTAAGTATCTATTACAGTTCATTGGATTTACTCCCAGGAAAATGATTTTAGGAATGCATGGTAAATGGGTAGCTCCTTGTTACCTCATTTTATAGGAAACCAGGCATTTCCCCCCATCAGTTAGTATAACTTGTTTCCGATATGTGGAAAACTTCAGAGTCTCGTTGTAGGAAACCTCGGCTCAGATCTCTGATCCTAAGCAAGACATTCTGATTTGCCTAACCTAAACTTAATCTCCTTTGAGTAAGGGTGTGATACATATGTCACAGAGGAATCGTTCATTGTCTCGGTTCAGCAGATATTTTCTAATGTTTGAGCAGCACCATTTAATTTCCACCAGATTTTTTAAAGGTGCCAAGAAATAAAAATGCTTCCAGTAGCAGCATCATGTATCTGTTGTGCCTCCAAAGAATTAAGAACTCTTCAAATCTTTTGATGTGAATGGGATTAGAAGGGAATAGCTTTGTTTAGGATAGCAATTCTGGAAAGGTCTACTCAGAATCAAACATAGGTATATTCAGTGGAGCTAACTCACAGAAATGTTCTTAGGACTGCACTGTATAGCATCAAGAGAAACAGGTGATTGCATTGTTTTTTTCATCCTAGCCCTACCCATTAGAAGCACACATTTTCCGTTTTGCAATCCATCCATGCAAAACAAATTTGTAGTATCATCACCTACCGCTTGAGCATCTTATGAATTCATTTGGATTGCCCATTCACTCTCACAGACACAAATTTTAGTTTTAAGCCACCCGCCACACACACAGAGAAATTTTGTGAATATGCTCTTAGGATGAATATTAGGGGCATTACTTGAGTTTTATTGCTTTAGTTCTAATACCCAAACCCACAGCTAAAGATGTAATACATCATCTTTGGTGGGAGTATGTAAAATGGCCAAAACATCCCTTTAAAATACCAACAGCGAGCTTCAAACTTTTCTGATCACTCTTATACTTGTGACCTCTACACAGAGGCACTTCTGCCAAACCCACATCTGTGTTCTGTATCTTGCAGTCAGTATCTTTTCTGAGAGCCGTGAAAGCATGACGCAAGAAGAAGCCGCTGGTGACTGTTAAGGACCAGGTGGTAATAGTTACTCTGAATTTATCAACGGGAGCGAAAGGATGTGCTCTCTTTTTTCATGTGGCTGGGCAGATTTCATTGATGGTATCGCCATAATGCTTTTTATTTAAGCACATTTTCAGAAAGTACAGTGCAAAGTGGAGGGCTTTTGGGATACCGTCAATAGCAAGGTGAGTTTTATTCCCACTGCAGTTCCAGACAAGCAGACTAGACTTCATCCCTCCACTGGCTGCCTGCTGAGTGACCTTGGGTTATCATAGTTCTCTTAACAACTCTTTCATCCATTCACATCACAAGGTGCCTTTTGTGGGGAGAGGAAGGGATCTTTGATCGTGAGCTGCTTTTGAGACTCTTAAAGTAGAGGAAAAAGCAGGGTGAAAAATTGTAGATCACTGAGGTCCAGATTTGTAAAGTATCTAAAGAAGCCCAAAATGTATATTATTTTTGTTTATTAGACCCTTCCTCAAGACATGCAGAATAATGACTTCAGTCCACTTTCACAACCATTTGCAGGTGGATTTGCTATTCCACATAGCTGCAAAGTGCATTGAAAGTGCATTGTTCTGCATGTGCGGAAGGGACCTATGAGAGAACTGTAATATTACTTACATATTTGCTGAGCTGAAATTTGAGTTCTGATTAGGAATGCTTGTAAAGAGAAATGATAAAAGGAAGCATTGATCCCTATCCTAATAACAGGTAAAGGCCCACAGTATTTTAGAAGAATTTCTCTTCAGTCAAGCATTCAAGAACCACTTGGTAGATCGCGAGTGATAGTTCTGCAGGAGTGCATTTTCAAAAAAATCAAGCCTCCATACTAGCTAGCCAGGTCATTCTAGGTGGATCACAAAAAAGCGTGAAAAGCAATAATCTCACTACCCAGCAAATTGAATCTGAAGGTCAGCCTTGGTAGAGCTTATCCTTTGAATGGGTCTAGTTCTAATTTTGATACAAGCTGAATGAAAACGAAACTCCTGGCAAGGTGTTCCAACGCCTGCCATTTTCTGCACTTCCTTTTACTCTCTCTCCTACTTTGTGATGTTCTTTTTTTCAGATGGGTTGAGTACTATGCACACTATTCCAAATGTAACTGCAGCATGAATTTATATAAAAGCATTCTTCATGCCTGTTTTAATAATCAGTAGTCTCATCCTTGCCCTTTTCATTGCATCTTCATGTTGATATTTTATTACATACCATACCTGCAAGCTCTTTTTCGTAGCGGAAAGGACATGATGTTATGGTTAGGATATGCAGTGAGTTTAAATCCTCACTTATCATGAATTTGATCCACACGCTTAACCTACCTCACATGCTGGAAGGATAAAATAGGCTGGTGGCTGGTTGGTTGAGGCAAGTCGGCTGAAGTTGAATCCCCACTAAGACGAGGGTCCTGTGGCTGGGTCGGGAGTGTCCGTGGCCTTTGGCTCAGCTCTGCATCTCTTCTGGCGAGACGTTAAAATTAACTTCCTCGTCCTGCTTCTTGGGGTGACTTGGATCCATCTCTATCACAGGCCCAGGTCACCCAGAGACAGCCCAGGCAGCTTTTACCATCTGGCGGCAGGCACGGCAATCTCGGCCCCTTTATCTCTCCTTCGCTCTGATCTGGCCACTGTGATCCATGCCACTGTCACCTCTAGATAGATCATTGCACCCGGCTTCACGCTGGCTTGCTACCTTTTGGCCATGATCCCGAACTGAAACTGCATAGAATGCGTAGCCAGATTCTTCCTGAGCACAGCAAGTGGACCGGATTACCCGCCGTCCTATACCAACTGCACTGGCTACCATCGAAAATACCGGGTCATGTTTAAAGTTTTGGTTTTGACCTTTTAAAGCCATTCGCTGCCTTGGCCCTTGCATATCTAAGCACCCGCTTCTCCCTATATTCAGCTCTTCTAGGCCCCTCTCCGCTCATCGGAGGCGGACTCCACTGGTGATCCCTGGCCCTGGGCGATCCGGCTGGCCTCTACAAGGGCCAGGGCTTTTACGGCTCTGGCTCCCTACTCTGGTGGAACAGGGCTTCCAGGTGAGATCAGGGCCCCAAGTGGACGCATAAAGCTTCCGTGAGGGCCTGTAAAACAAACTCAGGTTCCACCAGGCGTTTGGCCAAATGGGATGATATCAACCGCACAATAAGTAAACATCTGGCCTCCCGTGGGTTCATAAAAGGGGGAATAGAATAGAATAGTTGAAGCCATCTCTAGTTTAATATTTTATGTATTTTAATTAACTTATATTTATGATGTTTTAAATTTTTATGTTGTTGGAAACCGCCCTGAGCCTTCGGGGAGGGCGGTATACAAATATAATAAATAAATAAATAAATAAATAAATAAATAAATAAATAAATAAATAAATAAATAATAAATAAGCGGGAAAGCTACAAACGTTATTCTGAGCTCCTGGGATGAAGGATGGAATAAAAATATGATAGGCAGACAGCCACTGACTGTTCAGACGCCACCAGTAACAAATTGGTTAGAAAGAAGGTGGGTGTACAAATGGCATCACAAAATTGCTTTTGTGTTTGTGATTGGCTGATGTAACTACTCCACTGGCATCAGTATTTGTGCAAAATGTGGAATTTGGGGGGGGGGGCTCTCTCTGCTTAAGTCTTTGCCATCCAGAATAATCTGGTAAAATTCTCAAACTTGGTCACTTTCTGTTCATCCAGATAATTTGCCAGAGTTTGGGTTTCTATTAGTTCTCCTCAGTTTGGTGAAGACTTTCACTTTTTTAAAGGAAACCTTTCTGCTTTTAATAGCTTCTTTGATTGTGCTCCATTAATCATGCTGGTACCAGTTTAGACATCCCCATACTTCCTTTTTTTCAGGTTTTAGAGGCCAGAATGTCTTACAGTTCTTTTATTAATATATCGTTATCCCTTCCACTGGGGTTAGGGGTGCAGTGCCCCCTGCAATCTGGAAATCCACGTGAAATTTTTTGGCCTTCCTTTTGTAACAGAGAAGAAGTCTGATTTTTTTCTTTTCTTTTAACTTTCAAAAATGAAATTTTGTGTATTTATGGTATTAAAAGATAAAATAAGTTGATAATATACAATACTGTGCATATCTTTTATGCATTTCTGAGTTTCTAAATTTTTTGTGTTATCTGCGGCTTCCACAAAACTACCCCCAAATTCCTCTTTAATTACTTATTCTGACCCATGATATATCGAAATAGTTTAGTTAGTCTGAGAACAGGAACTTGGGTTTGGGTAATGATTTTGACAAACGATGTGCCTCAGAGGTGTACTGGGAGAAAATGGTGCCTGGGGCAATACCTTCTCTGGGCACCCGCCCCCTGGCCCCACTTACCTTAGCTGGGCCTGCAGTAGGCTGTCCCTCGGCCCAGCCCCACTGGCTGAAGGAGCACCCTGGCGGGGTCGGGCTGAGGGGCGCCCGGTGGGCCTTTGGCGGGGGGGGAAATGAGGGACATGTGGGGGTGATTTTGTGCCCCCACATGACTTATTGACCTGTGCTCTGGGGACATGTGACCCCACATTTCTCTGTGGCCGGTATGCCCCTGCTGTGCCTGTGTTTGTGTAAAGTGCATACAAGTAGTCTAAACTGATGGTTCTCAAACTGGGACGGGACCTGATAGTGCCGTTGAATTGCAAAGTTAGGAGCGGATAGAATCTGTGAGCGACATGGCTCAGTGGAAGATCGTCTCCTTGGCATGCAAAGGGTCCCAGATTCAATCCTTGGCACCTCCAGTTAAAAAGGATCAGGTTGTAGGTGATATGAAAGCCATCAGTCTGAGACTCAGGAGAGCTTCTGCCAGTCTCAGTAGAGACAGTACTGACCTAGACAGACCAAGAGTTTGATTAGTTATAAAGCATCTTAGTTTCTGTGTACTCGTGTGTTTACCTCTTGGAAAGTTGTATGGCATCATTCAGGCAGCCTCGTGGAATGGCGTGAAATAAACCTGTTGCTGAAAATAATGCGTGGAACGGCGTGAAATAAACCTGTTGCTGAATATATTGATAAAAATTATTAAATGACTTTATATTTGTGTGTGTGTCTCACCTTAGCTAAAACTGGACGCACACACACATATAAAGTCCTTTTATAATTTTTATCAATATATTCAGCATCAGGTTTTTATATGTAGGGTGATATGTTATTTTAATATTTTTTTTATTGTATAGCTTCAATTTTCCATTATATATTTGTACACTTCGTCTTATATTTTCAAACAATACATTTTCCCTCTTTTGCTACCTCCCCCCTATCATATCTTCTTTACAGTTTTGTTTTAACCAAACAGCAGTAAGTTCATTCTTTGTTGCCTCTTCTCCCATATTTCTTCTTTGACTCTGGCTTCTTTCATCCAGTCCACGTATATTGTCCATATCTTCAAAATTTCACTCTGTTTCTCTTGCCACAGTTCTTTTTTTGACATTATATTGAAAATACCCAGTGTCACTTGTTCCCAAATATATTCTAGCCATTTCTGGATTGTCCATTTTTTCTTTTCTTTCCAACCCAACGCTATTGTTGCATGTGCTGCTATAATCATTATTGCTAGGGTGATATGTTAATGTTTTGGTCAGAGGAAAGTATTAGTGTTGCTCAAAAAAAATGCCCTGTGCTAGAGTATATTTAGTAATGTGTACACTTCAAAATCATTGAGAACTGGCAGGTCTGGGCCAGTAACACTCATCATCACCCTCCAGATGAGGATAGGACATTCTTTCCATAGGATTTCAGTAACTGGATTTGTGATTGCAGCCACCAGTTTTAACCATGTAATTTCTTTTTTCCTTGTGCACATGTGGGAATTGTGAACCCTAACCCTAACCCTCTGCAGCCGATATTTTATGCATCTAAGTTCTTATTTTTCAAAACCATGCATCGATGTCACTTGTGGTGTGGTGTAGCCAGCGTGGTGTAGTGGTAAAGAGTAGGTGGATTCTAATCTGGAGGGTTTGATTCCCCACTCCTCCACCTGAGTGGCTGAGGCTTATCTGGTGAACCAGAAGTGTTTCTGCACTCCTACATTCCTGCTGGGTGATCTTGGGTTAGTCACAGTTCTTCGGAAATCTCTCAGCCCCACCTACCTCAAGGTGTTTGCTGTGGGTAGAGGAAGGAAAGGAGCTTGCAGGCCACCTTGAGTCTCCTTGCAGGAGAGAAAGGTAGGGTATAAATCCAAACTCCTCTTCCTCCTTCTTGTAAAGGGACCACAGAGTACACATCTAAAATCTTGTTTTATGATATTCTATAGACACTCCCAGATATTAGTTACAATTGTTTTACTTTTTATCATTTGGCCCTCAGAGGCTCTTACTTTGAAAACTCTATGAGGCTACCACATGTTGACTGTGACTTGAGGGTTTGGCTTTTTATCCATTTGGCCCTCAGAGGCTCTTACTTTGAAAACCCTATGGGGTCACCACACGTTGGCTGTGGCTCGAGGGTGCTTTCCATCACCATAGGCTACTATGTATATTGTTACTGCAAGCAGTTCCCAGACAGAGAGAAGTCTTTTCTCAGTGCCTGTTGCTGAGATCCTTTAACTAGAAATGCCAGGAATGGATCATAGGACATTCTACATCTAAAGCATGTTTGTACCATTGAACCACTGCTCCTCCCCTATATTGAGCTACATTTGAAAATGTCAAGGTAAACTTGGCATGATTTCTTGTGAGCCTGCAGATTTTGCATGAGCATAGACGACACAATATAATATAAGCAGAATGTAATATAAACAAACACGCTTACTTGAATTGTATATAAAGAATAAAAGAACCTTGGAAAGATCCTCAGGGTATTGAGTAAACGCAAGCCACAGATGCTTCTTTTCAGGTAATTGTTAATGTTCACAATACCCCATTGAAAAATTAATAGCCGTTGTGGTGATTTTTTTTGACGGCTAATGGTGAATGCAGGCGATGACTCAGTTGTGAATGTGAAAAGTGCCGCCAGTCTGGATGGGTCTTGGGTGTGGTGGTGCTGATCATTATGATCTAGGTTTTGCCACGTCTGGATAACAGTCGTGGTGAAACTGGAAGCTTATCATTGTTTGTACCAGGACTGCTACGTTTCTTTTTCGATATCAGCCTTTTGAGGGAACTGTGAGTTCCATTTGAAATGTCAGAGACCTTTGATAAACTTACAAGTTATGATGTTATCAGCGGGATGGTATCCATTCCCTGGGGGTAGCTGGATACTAGCTAACCGCTTGAAAACATCTTGCTTCCTACACAAGGAGAGAAAGGGCTCAAGACCATGACCCCCAGGTTATGGTTCCTTTGCTTTTTATTATCTAGCGCAGACCTGGGCATTATACGGCCCGCGGGCCACATCCGGCCCGCCGGATGATCCTGACTGGCCCCCCTGCCGTGCTGGGAAGCGAGGCGACTTTGAAAGCCCCGCAGAAGCTGGTTGCCTTGGCTGCCGGCTTCTGCGGGGCTTTCAAAAGCGCCTTGCCCCCCTGCCTTTTGGCCCGGCCCTCCACAATATTTTCTGTTTCTTATGCGGCCCCATGGAAAAAATAATTGCCCACCCCTGATCTAGCGTGATGCAGAGTTCTGGAAAATTGAGGAACTTGCACAGTGTGTTGTGTCATTTGGGTTGGTTTTAATAAAAGGTATTGCCTGTCCTCTTTTGTGGACTTGTCTGTGGACTTTTGGTCTTTGTAAAGCATTGCTTCAAGTGAGCTGATATCAAGATCTTAAATAAGGGGGAAGGAATGGTACATTGTCAGAATGTAAGCAGGCTTTTTGAGAAAAGTATTAGCGTTCCACAGAAAAATGGACAGCATAGGATACATTTGTCATTGCTTGTTTCAACCATCTGCTTTCCCTTCTTAGAATCTGTTCAGAGTTTTACTGTTGATTCACTGTGAATTGGATCGTATCCTGGTGGCGTACAAACGACTTGAAATTCCACTGAAGGAAAACAGTGTAGAAAACATTGACTTAGTAAGAGTATTGTAACTCTGGCATATTTTGGTCTCGAGTGATGGCTAGAATTGCAGGAAGGACATTTTTCATGCCATGATAGAACCTTCATTCCAAATAACCAATTCCAAATAACCAGACAGACGGCGGAGTTCAAGGCCGCCTCAAGCCATGTACTCTGGTTTTAATCCAATAGTGTGCATGCAGAGCCCTGAAAAAGAAGATGGAATCGGGCTGATCAACAATTTGGAAGGAGAAGGAAGGGGAGAATTCAACTCTCCCTTGTAAGCAGAGGATCCAGCATTTGCAGCAGCCCATTTGGATGTACAATTTTCATCCCTACGCATGTGCTCTGAAATCCCTACCTGGATCAGGGCATTTTCTTTGGGAACCTTGCCTTCTTATCCATGAAATGTGGATTGTGATATATTGCAAACTATAGTTTCTTGTGACCGATTTTTTAAAAGTATGTTTTGTTTTATTTTCTCATTAAAATTATTTTTCTCATTAAAATATCAAGAATACAGAAAAGATAAGATACAGAAAATGGAAACAAATATATAAAAAACCCCAATAAAATTATATAATAATTATAAAATACAATATTTGAAAATTCAGCCAAGAAAGAAAGTTCAAAAGATTTTGGAAGAGGAAGCTTTCATAAGTGTTCCCTTAAGCGTTTCTGCTTGCTGGCACCCAGTGATCTTGGTTGTTTGGGTGGTTTGTGGACCTTTTCAAAAAGGTCCAACAGTCCCACATGTCAAATTTGGGGTCCCCAAAATTAGGGGTGGAGAAGGTTAGGCCAAACTCACTCTCCCAGCCAATAGATCAGCTCTCTCAATGAGGTGCAACTGAAAGCTATAAAAAGCCCAATTTTAATGGTACACCAAATGTTGAGTTGTATGCAGACATGTATAGTAGTAGCCCAATAGCCTTTTCACTATAACATCTGCTTTGAGAGATTGTGGTGGGAAGAGTGAGCTGTTAACACTTTTCCTCACTCCAGATGATATGATGAAAAAATCACAGCTGCCAAATCTTCAGCTGGTGTTGGCTTTCATACGTCGTCAGGTTCTTCCCAAGAACCTAAGATGTCATAATGTATTGGTGAAGTATATGTCCGGATTCAAGCAATGTGGCCTTTTATAATTGTCAGTTGGAGATTTTATCAGTATGCAAATGATTCAAGTGCCGTTCAAGGGTTTTTGGTGCACCGATAATCTCTGGGACCACAACTGCTGGTTTGTACCATAATCTCTCGACTTCTATTCTCAGGTCTTGGTATGTTGTCATATTTTCCAAATTGTTTCTTCAACCCTGCTATCACCAGGTATTGTTACATCAATCATCCATACTTTTTCTTTTCAACCACTGTTAGGTTTGGTGCGTTATGCTTTAATACCTTGATGGTTTGTATTTGGAAGTTGTATTTGGAATATTTTGACCTGCTCATTTTTTACTTCTTTTTCAACGGTGTGTTCCCACCAACTTTTTTCTGTTGGCAAACAATAATTTCTTACAGAACCATTTTAGCAACTGTGTTATGACGTTGATGATGATTTTATGAAATCACAGTTGCCAGATCTTAAGAACATAAGAACATAAGAACAAGCCAGCTGGATCAGACCAAAGTCCATCTAGTCCAGCTCTCTGCTACTTGCAGTGGCCCACCAGGTGCCTTTGGGAGCTCATATGTGGGATGTGAAAGCAATGGACTTCTGCAGCTGTTGCTCCCGATCACCTGGTCTGTTAAGGCATTTGCAATCTGAGATCAAGGAGGATCAAGATTGGTAGCCATAAATCGACTTCTCCTCCATAAATCTGTCCAAGCCCCTTTTAAAGCTATCCAGGTTAGTAGCCATCAGCACCTCCAGTGGCAGCATATTCCAAACAGCATCTTCAGTCAGTATTGTCTTTCATACGCATTGGGTTCTTCCCAAGAACCTAAACATGTCTTAACGTATCGGCATAGTATATGTGCAGATCCAAGAAGTGTGGCTTGCTGTAATCGGTAGATGGATATTTTTTATCAATGCATAGATGGTTATTGTTGTTGTCAGATGTCTACCCTGCCTTTCCCCAACCAAGGTTGGCCTTGCACTGCATTGTGGCTTTTCCATCCATGCAATCTAAAATGTTTGAAACCCTGTGGATTAAGAGCTGCTGGATCAGTTGCGCGTTGCACCTCCCAAATTCCTTTAACAAAGAAGGGTTGTGTGAGTGGTGATATCAAGCTACTCTTGTACAAGTTTGAATATTAGGTGTGATGTTTGGCCCTGAGTGCTGAAGAGAAAAGATCTTCAGACATGTTACTAGCATTCATTTGTGCTACTTCTAGGATTAATTTGTCCTGACCTAGATGGCCTGGGCTAGCCCAGTCTTGAATATAAACCTTTATTGGCATATTAAAAAAAACTATAAACAGGCAATACAGGTCCATTGTCAAACACAGAGTTCCGATACAAATAACATTAGTTCATACCAAAAATATTTAAACATATATAAATACAGTGGTCACTTACAGACCCTGATTGTTTCAATTAGCCACAACCTCACACTGACTTGCTATTTAACAGATAGATGATTTTCTGTGAATCTGTCTGTTCCATCTGTTCTTGGTGTTCTGATAACAGAAACGATAGGTATTTTGTCCTTGCTTCATTGAAACCTAGGACAATGTAGCATTAGATGTATTACCGATTCCACCAGATTTAGCAATGTCTTTCAGTCATGGAGACTCCTTTACATCTGCCATAAAGCATGGCTGAAGATAGAATATTCAGTCAGGCAGTGGAATATGCCTGTAAGGAATTCCATAGAAGCAGAAATAAAAGGCTCTTTGGTGAAAAAGACCG
>NC_059432.1:10015739-10031492 GCF_021028975.2 Sphaerodactylus townsendi
ACAATCATCTCAATATATAGTCAGCATCTTTTGACTAGGTTACGTATGAGGCAGTGGTGGGATTCAAAAATTTTAACAACAGGTTCCGATGGTGGTGGGATTCAAACAGTCGCGTAGTGCCAAACGGAGCAGGGTGGGGCACAACATGGCGAGGGCATGGTCTGGGAGTTCTGGGTGAAGGGATTTCCAGAGCAGGGTGGGCGGTACTGCAGCAGGGGCACTGGGCAAAATCTCCCCACTCCACCCCAATGCCACCTGGGTAGACAGTTTTGCAAAACGGAGCCAAGCACTGAGCAAAAACTCCTCTCCCCATCCCCATGCCACCAGGGTAGAAAGATTTGCCCACAGAAACCAAGCACTGGCCAAATTCTGCACTTTCCATTCCCATGCCACCAGGGTAGAAAGATTTGCCCACAGAAACCAAACACTGGCCAAATTCTGCACTTTCCATTCCCATGCCACCAGGGTAGAAAGATTTGCCCACAGAAACCAAACACTGGCCAAATTCTGCACTCTCCATCCCCATGCCACCAGGGTAGAAAGATTTGCCCACAGAAACCAAACACTGGCCAAATTCTGCACTCTCCATCCCCATGCCACCAGGGTAGAAAGATTTGCCCACAGAAACCAAACACTGGCCAAATTCTGCACTCTCCATTCCCATGCCACCAGGGTAGAAAGATTTGCCCACAGAAACCAAACACTGGCCAAATTCTGCACTCTCCATCCCCATGCCACCAAAGTAGAAAGATTTGCCCACAGAAACCAAACACTGGCCAAATTCTGCCCTCCCCATCCCCATGCCACCAGGGTAGAAAGATTTGCCCACAGAAAGCAAACACAGGCCAAATTCTGCCCTCTCCATCCCCATGCCACCAGGATAGAAAGATTTGCCCACAGAAACCAAACACTGGCCAAATTCTGCCCTCCCCATCCCCATGCCACAAGGGTAGAACGTTTAACAAAAAGGAGTTACTTACTTTAATAGCCAGGAGGAACAGGCTGAATTATTTAGTGGTGTTCCTGCTCTCCTACTAAGGCAGGGGTCGGGAACCCGTGGCTCGCGAGCCGCTTGCGGCTCTTCCGCCGCTGTTCTGCGGCTCCATGAGCGGAGCCGCCGGGCCCATCTTCGCCCGCCCTGCAGGAAGCAGGGTGGGCGCATCTCTCACCCGCGGCCGGCCAGGCCGTGCCGTGGGCTTTACCTCCTGCCCGCCCCGCTGCTTGCAGGGCGGGCGCTCTCCCGGCAGCCGGCCAGGCCGAGCCGCCGGACCAATCTTCGCCCGCCCTGCAGGAAGCAGGGTGGGCGCATCTCTCGCCCGCGGCAGGCGAGGCCGTGCCGTGGCCTTTACCTCCTGCCCGCCCCGCTGCTTGCAGGGCGGGCGCTCTCCCGGCGGCCGGCCAGGCCGAGCCGCCGTCCCCATCTTCGCCCGCCCTGCAGGAAGCAGGGCGGGCGCATCCCTTGCCCGCGGCCGGCCAGGCCGTGCCGTGGGCTTTACCTCCTGCCCGCCCCGGCAGCCGGCCAGGCCGATCCACCGCCGCACCCATCTTTGCCCACCCTGCAGGAAGCAGGGCGGGCGCATCTCTTGCCCGCAGCCGGCCAGGCCGTGCCGTGGGCTTTACCTCCTGCCCGCCCCGCTGCTTGCGGGGCGGGCGCTCTCCCGGCGGCCGGCCAGGCCGAGCCGCTGTCCCCATCTTCGCCCGCCCTGCAGGAAGCAGGCCATGCCGTGGGCTTTACCTCCTGCCCGCCCTGGTGCTTGCGGGGCGGGCGCTCTCCCGGCGGCCGGCCAGGCCGAGCCGCCGTCCCCATCTTCGCCCGCCCTGCAGGAAGCAGGGCGGGCGCATCTCTCGCCCGCGGCCGGCCAGGCCGTGCCGTGGGCTTTACCTCCTGCCCGCCCCGCTGCTTGTGGGGCGGGCGCTCTCCCGGCGGCCGGCCAGGCCGAGCCGCCGTCCCCATCTTCGCCCGCCCTGCAGGAAGCAGGGCGGGCGCATCCCTCGCCCGCAGCCGGCCAGGCCGTGGGCTTTACCTCCTGCCCGCCCCGCTGCTTGCGGGGTGGGTGCTGTCCAGGCGGCCGGCCAGACCGATCCACTGCCGCACCCATCTTTGCCCACCCTGCAGGGAGCAGGGCGGGCGCATCTCTTGCCCGCGGCCAGCCAGGCCGTGCCGTGGGCTTTACCTCCTGCCCGCCCTGGTGCTTGCGGGGCGGGCGCTCTCCCGGCGGCCGGCCAAGCCGAGCCGCCGTCCCCATCTTCGCCCGCCCTGCAGGAAGCAGGGCGGGCGCATCTCTCGCCCGCGGCCAGCCAGGCCGTGCCGTGGGCTTTACCTCCTGCCCGCCCCGCTGCTTGTGGGGCGGGCGCTCTCCCGGCGGCCGGCCAGGCCGATCCACCGCCGCACCCATCTTTGCCCGCCCTGCAGGGAGCAGGGCGGGCGCATCTCTTGCCCGCGGCCGGCCAGGCCGTGCCGTGGGCTTTACCTCCTGCCCGCCCTGGTGCTTGCGGGGCGGGCGCTCTCCCGGCGGCCGGCCAAGCCGAGCCACCGTCCCCATCTTCGCCCGCCCTGCAGGAAGCAGGGCGGGCGCATCTCTCGCCCGCGGCCGGCCAGGCCGTGCCGTGGGCTTTACCTCCTGCCCGCCCCGCTGCTTGCGGGGCGGGTGCTGTCCTGGCGGCCTGCCAGACCAAGCTGCCGGTCCAATCTTTGCCCGCCCTGCGGGCAGCAGGGCGGGCGCATCCCTCGCCCGCGGCCGGCCAGGCTGCGCCGCAGTCTTTACGTCCTGCCCGCCCCGCTGCTTGCGCGGCGGGTGCTCTCCCGGTGGCCAGCTAGGCCGAGCCGCCGGGCCCATCTTCGCCCACCCTGCAGGAAGCAGGGCGGGCGCATCTCTTGCCCAAGGCCGGCCAGGCCGTGCCGTGGGCTTTACCTCCTGCCCGCCCCGCTGCTTGCGGGGCGGGTGCTCTCCCGGCGGCCGGCCAGGCCGAGCCGCCGTCCCCATCTTCACCCGCCCTGCAGGAAGCAGGGCGGGCGCATCTCTTGCCCGCGGCCGGCCAGGCCGTGCGCTTTACCTCTTGCCCGCCCCGCTGCTTGCGGGGCGGGTGCTGTCCTGGCGGCCAGCCAGGCCAAGCTGCCGGTCCAATCTTTGCCCGCCCTGCGGGCAGCAGGGTGGGCACATCCCTCGCCCGCGGCCGGCCAGGCTGCGCCGCGGTCTTTACGTCCTGCCCGCCCCGCTGCTTGCGCGGCGGGTGCTCTCCCGGCGGCCGGCCAGGCCGAGTCGCCGGGCCCATCTTCACCCGCCCTGCAGGAAGCAGGGCGGGCGCATCTCTTGCCCGCGGCCGGCCAGGCCGTGCCGTGCGCTTTACCTCTTGCCCGCCCCGCTTCTTGCGGGGCGGGGGCTCTCCCGGCGGCCGGCCAGGCCGAGCCCCCGGGCCCATCTTTGCCCGCCATGCAGGCAGCAGGGCGGGCGCATCTCTCGCCCGCAGCCGGCTAGGCCGTGCCACGGTCTTTACCTCCTGCCTGCCCCGCTGCTTGCGGGGCGGGCGCTCTCCCGGCGGCCCGCCGGCCAGACCGAGCAGAGCCGCCGGGCCCATCTTCGCCTGCCCTGCAGGAAGCAAGATTTGCCCACAGAAACCAAACACTGGCCAAATTCTGCACTCCCCATCCCCATGCCACAAGGGTAGAACGTTTAACAAAGCAGGGTGGGCGCATCTGCCATGGAGGGGAGGGGGATTAATCATTAACAGACTTGCTGGGTCAGTTGAAGTTGAAGTTAATCATTAACCGGCAGTTTGCAGAACTGAGGAAGATGTATCAAAGGAGTTGAAGTTAATCTTTAACAAATGGTTCGCCGAACTGAAGACAATGTAACAACCGGTTCTATCGAACCGGTGCGAACCGGCTGCAGCCCACCTCTGGTATGAGGTTACATATAGATTCCATTTGGTAAGCAAAATCAACAAAAAGCAAAAGCCTGGCTAGCCTGGCTAGTCAGTTGAACCATCCCAGTAGCTCCAGTGCCCGAGTCAGTACCTACGGTTGACCCCGCACCCAGAAGCACCATCTGTTGATTCTTGCAAAACAGCAAAGGCAGCGATTTCAGCAGCACCCAGTTACTGATTTCCGGAGCACAACCGCAAGAAGGATTTTCTCAGCTGCTTGATTATTTCTCAACTGTGGTCTTTCAACAAGCATAACTTTATACTTTTTATATCACAAGCACCTCCAGACGTCCCTGCTGGTCTCCCACCCCAGTACTAGTTAGGGCTGACCCTGCTTAGCTGCGGAGATCTGATGAGCCATTCAGGTTAGGGCAAGAATGCATAGACTCGCTCACCCTGACTTTCTGTGGTTGGCTCGACCCCCTGCGACTGCCGGTTGGTTGCATCCACTACTTTACATCAGGATTCCAATGGTGCCTGCAAGCTTGATAAGGTTAGGGATAGCAGATAAACATCTGGACTGTTGCCACATGTGGTTGGGTGGGGGCTTTTGTCTCCTGAGAAGGGGCTCAGTTTCCACTTGGGTCCAAGTTTCCCACTAGCCTAAGCAGAAGCAAGATATCTTTCCCTTGTTGAAGAACTGCCCAAGAATATAGGTAAGGGGGGGGGCGTTCTTGGGTTCAAACCCCACATTACATGTCCGAAGCTCCACTACCCGTTTGTGGGTTTTTTGTATTTTTTGTGTTTTTTCGGTTTTTGGCCTGCAGGGGGCGCATTTTTAGGCTAGCAACACCCCAACCTTTCTCAGCCTGTGGGCACATTTGGAATTCTGTCACAGTGTGGCCGGTGCAGCCACAAAATGGCTGCTATGGGAAGTGGAGCTGCACTATACAGAAGAAGGCCAAGTGCAAAAGAGAAGAGGATGGCCAGTTTCTGGCTCTTGATGGGGTTCAGTTAACACCTCTGCCAACTGACCATCAAGAGCCTAGAAGTGATCCTGGATGCTTTTTTGCTGATGGAGGCACAGGTCACAAATGTAGCTTGCCTGCCATTTTACCATCTTTGCCAAGTCAAGCAGTTGGTCCCCTAACTGTCCTGACCAGACTTTGCCCTGGTGATCCATGCAGTGGTCACCTCCAGACTGGACGACTGCAACTCGCTCTATGCAATGCTGCCCTTGTGGCTGCTTCGGAAACTCTAGTTAGCACAAAATGCAGCTGCCTGGATCATTACTTGGACTCCATGGTGGACACAGATACAACCAGTGCTCCGCCAGCTGCGTGGCTCCAGGTGGAGCACCTAATCAGATTCAAGGTTTTGGTGCCAACCTTCAAAGGCCTAAACAATCTGGGGCCTTTGTGTCTGTGGGACTGCCTCCCAATCAGGTAGTCCACAAACAGCAACACACTCAGCAAATAATGCCTTGGCCCAACAGCTGTCTGGCTGGCCTTTTCAGGTCTGGCCCCAGCCTGGTGGAATGCCCTGTCAAGTGAGGTCTGGGCCCAGTGAGACTTAGGGCCTGCATGACAGAGTTGCTAAGGCAGCAACAGCACTTATCCGCTGAGTGGGCCTCCCTTTCCTTGTCTCTTTCCCTTCCCTGGGTGGATATGGATTTTAGGGGGGGTACAATCTCGATCAGTTAGTCGCTCTGAAGTGATTATAGCATTGGATATTGATAACTGTATTTTATTGATTTTACTGTTATATTTTCCTGTTGCAAGCCACCCTGAGCCCATATGGGGAAGGGCGGCCTATAAATTGAATAACATAAACCAACCAACCAATAAAAGTATGCTGGGAAAAAGGGGTCAGAGGGAATCAAATTAGTACAGTGGCGGCAGTTGATGCTGAAACAATACTATATTTATCTATGCAGCTGACCAGATCTCCAGGTGCCTTGCTGGGCATGAGCCCCCCTCAGCCCCATCCACTCTCTATAACTTTTCGGTTGGTGCCAGGAAATGCGATGGAGGATGCACAGAGAGCCCTGAGATACAAAGAAATCAGAGAAAGCTTCAGGGAAATAATTAGCACTCATAGACTCAGGGGAAGCTCCAGTGTACAATAATCCTGCCCACAGGGGGATGTAATGCCATGCAGTTCACCCTCTGGAGATGCCATTTCCTTCCCAGGGAAATTATTTGTAGTCTCAAGATGTTACTGCCCAGGAAAATAAACAATGCTATATGGTTCCCCTCTTGCTTATGCCCTTCTAAGATGTATTAAGCCCCTCTTTGGTTGAATTTATGATGTGCCCGCTGTTTAGGATTTTAGTTTGACTAAGTTCTCCAGTTAGTTTAAGGTTCTGTTATTGTTAACTTAGGAAAGTCTTGCCTATAAGTATATGTGTTTATCCCTTAAGGTTTCCCTTATGTTTAAGTTTAAAAAAATGTTATTTTTGAAATTTGTGTCTGTTAGCAAAAGCAGTAGCCTGTAGAGGCTGATATTAAGGGACAAGAAAGTTGGCTCTGGAATGCAGCTTACACCAACACCCAGCCGACTCCTTAGCAAAGACAAAAGACCCCCTTTGGATTTGCAAATCAAATCTGTTGCCAGCACCCAGAGGTCCCCAGCCATTGGAAGATGTGCAGGGACCACCATTGGACAGTTTGACCTTTTCTTTGTTGTAAAGATGAGGAGCGGGAGCCTCAGGGCATTACTGAAGGAAACAGCCATCTGATAAAGAAGATAGCTGGGTGCGGTAGCGAGCCCACCTGGATTTCCTGAATGGACTGTTATCTGCTCTCCCTTCAGCACCATTGCGAGATCCCGCGAGAAGACGTTTGACAGCGGGATTTTGTAATCCCATTCAGAAGTTGTAACTGTATCTTGCTTTTGTATTGTTGTTTTCTCATTGGTGTTTGGTGAGGGACTTGCCCCCTCACCTCCCCTTTTACCTGCCCCTTTAACAGCCTTGCTCACCTTTGAAGTTTGGGAATAAAAGTTCTTGCACTGGGTTGCAAGAGCATGATTCTCCTGCCCGAGCTGTGACCACCATCTCCGAATAAAATCCTTTTGCTCTGAAGACCACCGGCTTCCTGCACCTCATTACGTTGCTGAGCTGAGCTGAAATCACTTATTGTTACCCGAGCAGCAGCGGTAACAAAGACAGGTTATCCAAGCCCCGCTTATTTATTCTTGCCATGATACTTTTGAAAGGGACAGGGAGTTTTTCATGTAGAAGACAGCATTGTGTGAATTTCTGACGTGGTCTCTCTCCCCAAAGCAAAGCATAAATGACTAAACTCTTAGCAAAACAAACCACAGTGAATTGCAGCTGTATTGAATTATAAGTGTATTCAAAGCAATTTACAGGGAAACAATTGCAAACTATAAAATGTGAGCAAGGCTGTTAACGAGAGACCATTCATTCATAGGTCACCATGAGTCGGAAGTTACTTGAAAGCACTTAAAACATGCACACAACTGCTGAACCGGGAAAGACAATAATGCTATGAAGGCAATAGGAAAAGAGATTGACCCAAGGGAGATGGTTAACAAGAGGACATTGGGAGGACATTCATTCATGGGGTCGCCATGAGGCAGAAGCGACTTGACGGAACATAACACGCACAAGCGTGCTGGAAGTCAGGGTTGCTCCAGTGACCACACTGCTCTTCCTACCCTGCTTGCGTTTCCTGTCCTCCTGCAGGTGTTTTTTGGGATCCAGTAAAAATCTATTTATGTATAGCAATCAGAAAAGTGGGCCTGTTGTTACTATCCAAGCAGAGATAAGTGTGACAGCAAAAGGGCTTCTCTGTGTCTGGATAAAATCTCCCCCACCGTCAGAGGCCTCTGAAAGCACTGGGCCAGCACATGACATCCAGCCGAGAGCATGCTGCTCTGTGCGTGCTGGTAATTTCCCAGCTGCTCTCGAGGGCTAGAAGCACTGCCTCTCCCAAGCCAAATAATCCCCCCTCCTGCTCTCCAGCAAGCCACGGCACTCTGGGAGCACTGGCACAGACCACGCTGGTGTTGTGTAAACGGAGAGACACAATGCTCAGCATTGTTGACTCTGGACAGTCGCCCTCACCCATGTGTGAGCTCACAGCCCATCCCTTTGGCCTGTTTCTGTGACTCCAAGTGATCTGGAACGATGTCTTTGGACTAGAGCAAATAGCTCCTGAGGAAATATTGTGCTCCTTGCCTGGCCGCTGTGTCTTGCCACACCACACACCAGCAGCACAAGCTCGTGGGAAGTACAAGAAACACAGGATTGCCAACTGTGGGCTGGAGATCAGTTGTAATTCCAGAGAACAGCAACCCTACAAGGAGCCGTCTAAAGGGGGGGAGGGTGACGGCAGGGGGAGAGAGAGAGCACACGAAAGAGCATAAGGGGGCCTATAGGAAAAGTTCCCAGGGAAGGGCTGCTGGTGGCCATCAGCGAGCAGAGCTGAGTGGCCTCTCAGATGCGGGCACTAGGCAGATCCCAATCCACTCCTGGGTCTCTGTGGGCCTTCACTGCTTCTGCAGCTCTTCTGCACCTTTTCCTTCCCCTCCCTGCCATCCAGAGGGGAAGAACATGGCTTTGGAGGCGATGGAAGGGGGCGACAGCAGCATCACCTTGTAAGAGACAGATCCCAGGCAGGACCCCTCAAGATTTTGGGGGTGGAACATGGAGAGGGGAGGGACTCCAGCAGGGTTATAATGCTGCAGAGTCCCACCTCCAAAGCAGCCCTTTTCTCCAGCGGACCTGGACTCTGCCATCTGGAGATCCATTGCAACTCCAGGAGATCTCCAGGTCCCATCTGGAGGTTGGGACCCCTAGGAGATCAGAGCAAGATAAAAGTCCCCAAAGAGGAAAGTAGATTTCTGATGGGGAAATGTCTACAGAAAATCATCCCTTTTGTAGAATCTTTGTTATCTTGGATGAGAGAAAATTCCCCACTCTTGTGTCAACCACTGGGAATCGCCCCAAAGTTTTGCTGTCCCCCAATCCCCAGCGGATGCCTCAGTCGCTGCCGTGCTATCAAGTGTATCCAGACATGGGATGAAGTTTGGCTGTCTGAGCCAGGAAAGAATCCCAGCAGGGGTCAGAATGGCTGAAGTGATGACGTGGCTGGCACTTTGTTCCCTGGTCCTGAGCTACTGCAAGCGACCAGGATGTGAATCTAAGCAGGGATGCTGCTTGCTTGAAGTATATATGCAGATTGAAGAACAAGGACCTCAGCTGAAAGGAGAACTGGAGGACTAGAAGATTGAAGAACAAGGAACTCTTCTTACTCTGTATTGAGAGTGACTTATTACGGGAGTTTGATCAGCACCAATCTCGAATAAATGCAGATACGTCTAGGCTTGTGAATGCATAGGGCTCAATCTAAACCTGATTCTTACTTATAAGTAAATGTTCTCAGGAGTTGTCTGCTTGTGTTTTGTGTCAGGTTTCTGCCAGTGCTTCCTGTCTTTAAAAAGGGACACACATCTCCAGTTCAAATTTCACCTCAGCCACAATCTTACTACAGAAGGCCTTAGAAACCCGCCCCCCTCCCAGTGCCTACCTAACTTCCCAGGTCTGCAATATGGGAATAATAGTGCTGGCTTACCAGACATGGTTCAATTCCCTACTCACAATTAGATGCATGCTCGTCACTCCAAATATCTAGGTTTCCTGCAGAACTCCCCTCTTCACCAGCGCCAAACGGGGCACTCCCTTTGGGAGTCCATAACTTTGGACCCCCTGAACCAAACCTCACCAAACCTGGGTAATATTATCAAATGAGTGTCCCAACAAATCCCTGAAAGGTGGTGTTGCTAGCCTAAAAATGTGCCCCCTGCAGGCCAAAAACCGAAAAAACACTAAAAATACAAAAAACACGAATGGGGGCGGAGCTTCAGACATGTAATGGGGGGTTGAACCCGAGAACCCCCCTTACGTACGTCCGTGCATCCCTTCAAATATTTAAACGTGGCTATCATGTCACCCCTGAACCTACGCTTCTCCAGACTAAACACCCCCAGCTCCCTAAGCTTCTCTTCGTAGGGCATGCACTGCAGACCGTTTACCATTTTGTAAAGATCTCAGTGGGGCTGAATCTCTTCACAGCCGTTTGGCCTTGACTGAGTTTCCTGGCACGGGCGACGGGCCAGAATCTACAGTAACCACACTGTCGGAGGGCTTATCTCTTAGAGCGAGATGAGAATTCCGTTCCCATGAGAATGGGACTGGAGACTCCGGGAGGGGGATGGAACAAGGGGGTTATAACCTGTGGTCTGGGCGGGAAGGCCCATTCCTGTCATGTCGTGTGTGTGAGCTTTCTAAGTTGTCTGAATAAATGGTCTTTCAACCAAAAGCCTTTTATTTCTGCCTCGTTGGAATTCCTTACATTATGACAGGAATCAATCGTTATTTTCCTTTTTAAAACTCAGTGGATCTCTGGTGTTATAACATGCAGAGATTGAATATTCCTGAAATTGTGGAAGGCACGGTAGCCCCCATAGAGGGTTCCGAGCCTTCTCTTCCTGATTCTGAGGAACCAGCCGGGGAACGGGTCTCGCTGGTGACTCTCTCCCGTCCTCGTTCCAGCATGAGTCTTCCCCTACTTCGTTGGGAAGGGGAATGCGGTTGCGACCATGTGGATTTGCACGAGCCGTTTGGGGCGCTGTCTATGGATCGAGCGCCTGTAGATCGGATCTCTACCCGTGTCCGTGTGGATTACAAACCCCAAATGCAACCAGTCTCAGAAGAGATGGGTCTGACTACACTTCATGCAGCCACGCAGGAGTCGATCGAGCGGTTCCTTGACTCGTACTTCGAGAATGCTCCCAAGGACCCACCGTGGCACAGCACTGGAGCCCGTCCCAAATCCACAGTTGAAGGCGGGACGCTGTCAAGATCAGGATCGATTATTGGGAGAGGTTTCCGTGCCGGTTCCCAATCCGGATTTCCAGCTCCCGGGCCGGCGGCTACCGATGTGCAAGAGGCGCCCCGTGGAGCCGTCGGAGGGGTGGAGGAGTTACCATCCGGAGAGGGGGAATCCGAAGAAGATGCCCATCCAGACCTATTCCCCCTCCCGTCCAAAGAAAGCTGGGACGATGAAGTGGCCAGACTGCGCGATGCCAAGGAAGCATGGGACCGAGAACGCAGGCTCTGGGAGGAGGAACGCGAACAGCTGCAAAAAGATCGTGAATGCCTGCAGAGGGACCGAGAACAACAACGTCAGGACGTCCAACTCGAGTTAAATCGGGCCAAGGAGGCGTTGCAACGGCAGTACCAGCAGAACTTATCAATTCATGACAAAGTCCTGGATCACTCCAAGATGGATCTGGAGCGCCAGCGCGAAAGCATAAGGGCCATCCAAACGCAGAGCGAGCTGACTGCGGCCATTCAGCGGGATGAACGAACAAAATTGGATCGTGAAAAAACGGCCCTACATGCGCACCAGGATGCCTTAACTCGCAAAGAGAGAGAATTGGCTGCCTTGGAACAGGAGCTGAAGAGGCAGCGAGATACGATGACACGAACCCGAGTCGGTGCTTACAACTTTACCAGAGCGCCCACCACCGTGCCCCCTGCCATGGGATCAACGCTGCAAGGCCCTACTTCGATCCCTCCCCGCGCTCCTGCTGCCTCCTTTCTCGCGGGGGGGACGTCGCTGCTGGGCCCCGCTCTGCCTCCTCAACCAGCGGTACCTCAACCCGCTCCTGCTCTCCCAGCTCCACCGCCCCAGCCATTGCAACCACAACCCCAGCGAGCTCCAAGAGCTGTTGAAAGAGGATATTATAGGCCACCCATCCCTGCCTGCTTTGATGGTACCGCCTCTAAACTCCCTTACTTCATTCTGCAACTTGACGCACATATGGAGGAGTTTGATGATCTGTACCGTTCTGAACGTGAAAAAATACGGGATATCGGGTGGCTGCGGACTGGTTTGTGACTCTTTACGAATTACAAGCGGATGATACTCGCACAGTGGCTACATTTCTTCAAGCCTTGCGCGCCCGCTTCCAAGACCCGGATGCTGAGAACGAAGCCATTCGTACCATAAAGTCCATTCAACAGGGCAACCGCTCTTTTGCCGAATTCGCCCGTGAATTCCGTGCGGCGGCTACTAAACTTCCTCCTGACTGGCCTGAACGCATGAAATGTGAATACTTCTTCGAGGCTATGAATATCAAACTTCGGGAAACAGTACTCCTCATCCGCATTCCGCGCACCGTGGCTGAGTGGATTGATCTGGGTTCACAAGTTGCGGCTCGTCTGGATTATGCTCGTGCCGGGGGACGCCCGCGTCCGAAGACCACTACGGCTGCCCCGTCCACTCGCAAGCCAAGCACACCCGTCTCTACCGAGACCACATCTGAGCGCCGCCGCCGTTTGGGATTATGCCTCTATTGTGGTGGTCCTGGTCATCTGGCTGCCAATTGCCCCAAGAAACAGAAGCCCGCCGTCCCGGTCTCCCGCACCCCCGCTGCCAAGCCTCCACGGAAGTCTGGCCCTCCCCCAACTGGCTCATCCAAGGCCGCCATCGAGGAGGATTTCGAGGAAGGGGAAGTGGCGGTGTGCCTATCTTCAGCGCCCTTGGACATGGGTCCTACTCCAGATCCGGTGAGTGAAGGCAGCGCGCCCATTACTATTTAAGCCTCTTTAGCCAACCCTACCAAGCATACACGTCTCCTAGCCTCCGCCCTCGTTGACTCTGGCTGCTCCCACTGTTTAATGCGACCGCAGGTGGCTGAGGAGCTTGGCTTAGACCAAATTCCCCTAGCGAAGCCCATTCCGTTTACACAAATGGATGGCAGCCCACTCGGGGCTGAGGGTCCAGCCCGATTCAAGACGCAACCCGTTTTCCTCCATTGCGCTGACCATTGGGAAAAGATTAGTTTCGTTCTTGCTCCAGTGGCCAAACACTCCATTGTCTTGGGCATGCCATGGTTGTTATTACACGAGCCAAATATCATTTGGAAAGAGCGAATTATAGAATTCACTGACCCCCCCTGCGGGGAGCACATGAAGTGGGGGGGAACCCCACCTCCAAATGACATTGAACCATTGGCTTCCAGCGCAATACACACGACGGTGACTCCTAATCCCAATGAAAACCCACAAGTTTATAAAGACTTGGCCAGGGTGTTTCAGGAACAGGAATGCGATCAGTTGCCCCCCCATAGGGATACCGATTGCAAAATCATCCTGCAGCCCGGAGCTCAACTGCCCAAAGGTAGAATCTATCGCATGAGCCCCACCGAAGAAAAGGAGCTCCGTGCGTTCTTAGATAAGAATCTGGCTCGAGGATTCATACGACGAGCCACCAAACACACCCACGCCGCCCCTGTTCTGTTTGTAAAGAAAAAAGATGGCTCATTGAGGCTTTGCACCGATTACCGTGGATTAAATGCTGTTTCCATGTCTAATAAATATCCCTTGCCCTTAATCAAAGACCTCCTAGATGCACTGGGCAAGGGCAGGATTTTTACTAAGTTGGATTTAAGAGAGGCTTATTACAGGGTCAGAATTGCGGAAGGCTATGAACATTTAACAGCGTTTAATACCAAATTTGGACAATATGAATATTTAATAATGCCATTCGGTTTGGCCGGAGCTCCTGGAGCTTTTATGGCCCTTATCAATGAAGTTTTGCAAGATTTATTGTATAAAGGTGTGGTCGTGTACTTAGATGATGTTTTGATTTATTCACAAACTATGGAAGAGCATGAATCCCTGGTTCGTGAGGTATTACAACGTTTGCTTGACAACTCTCTCTTCGCGAAGTTGTCAAAGTGCTGTTTTCATCAGTCCTCCATAGACTATTTAGGCTATCGGATCTCACCCGAAGGCTTAAAAATGGATCCTGCAAAAGTAGACGCAGTACTCCAATGGCCGGCTCCCACCAACAGAAAGGAATTGCAGTCCTTCCTTGGCTTTGCCAATTTCTATCGTGATTTTATACCCCAATTTGCCAAACTAGCCCTTCCACTCACGGATCTTTTACGCACCAAAGGCAAGGATTCTCAGGCTGCCAAGCCCGGGGCTCCACTCCCTTGGTCTCAGGAATGTCAAACGGCATTCCAGCATTTGAAGTCAGCTTTCACTACTGAGCCCATTTTGAAACACCCGACCCTGACCTTCCTTTCGTAGTTCACGTGGATGCATCGGACAAGGCGCTCGGCGCAGCCCTCTTGCAGAAAAATAAAGATGGAAAACTTGTGCCGTGTGCTTACTTATCCAAAAAGTTCTCTGGCCCCGAACTCAACTGGACTGTGGGTGATAAAGAGACTGCAGCTATTAAAGTAGCGCTATGCACCTGGCGTCACTGGCTTGAGGGGGCTAAACACCCCTTCCAGGTTTGGTCGGATCATAAGAATTTAGCCGCCCTCTCCACCCCCCTCAAAATGTCCGCGAAGCAGCTACGTTGGGCTGATTTTTTCTCCCGCTTCTCCTTCACAGTACATTTTTTTCCTGGAAAAACTAATAAACTGGCTGATGCACTGTCTCGTCTTCCCGGGGAGGGGGGCGGTTCTTCACTACGGGAGATCCCGCGCACCGTTCTCTCCCCCTCCCAGCTGGGCTTGGCTGTCACTCGATCACAGGCCTCCGCTACTCCTCCCCCTTCGCCCATTCCAAGCATCGTCTCCCCCTTCCTGCGAGAACTCGAGGAGGCGGGGCTCCGCGAACTCCCAGCGGAGGAGAGAGATTCCCAAGTGCGCTTGGAGGATCGCGTTTGGAAACGGGGGGGGTGTTGGTACGTGCCTCCCCCCCCTCCGTAAGCAGGTCCTCGAAGCCTGCCATGATGCCAGGTCGGCTGGACATTTTGGCTTCCTTAAAACGCTACACCTGGCCCATCGCCAGTTCTGGTGGCGCGCCATGCGCAAAGACATTGAGGCTTATATCAAGGGATGCTCGGTCTGCACGGAGGCCAAGCCCATCCCGGGAAAACCCCATGGCCTTTTAAAACCTCTCCCCGTCGCATCCCGGCCCTGGGAGGTTATTTCAATGGATTTTATTACAGATTTGCCGGAAAGCCAGGGGAACACTGTTTTATGGGTGGTGGTAGACCTGTTCTCCAAGCAAGCGCATTTCATCCCCTGCACCACCATTCCTTCTGCCCCGAAACTGGCGCGGTTGTTTATCCAACATATCTATCGCCTGCACTCCGCCCCCTCCAAGGTGGTGTCAGACCGCGGGCCCTAATTCATTTCTAAATTTTGGAAGGCTTTCCTGGACTTGTTGGGAACAACTCCGGCAGTTGCCGCCCCCTACCACGTTCAAAGTGACGGTGAGTCAGAGAGGACGAACAGGACTCTAGAGCAGTATTTACGTTGTTACACTAACTACCATCAAGACAATTGGTGCGAGTTAGTTCCATTTGCAGAGTACGCTTACAACAATGCCATTCATAGCAGCACACAGAAGACTCCCTTTGAAATTGTGTCTGGTCGTTCTTTCCCACCACTGCCCCAACTGCCCACAGAGGCGCTGCAACCTCCTGAGTTCAATCAATGGATTTCATCCCTGGCTGAGGGGTGGGAAACGGTCCAGACTGCCCTACAGCAAGCCAAGGACTCTCAAAAATTCCAGGCGGATAAACATCGTTCTGACTTTCCTTTACGTGTAGGGGCTTGGGTCTATTTGTCTACCAAGAACCTTAGAGACGTTCACAAATATTCAAAGCTAGGCAAGAAATTCGTGGGTCCGTTTAGGATTACAAAAGTGATCAATGATGTTACTGCTCGTTTAGAATTGACTAATTCCTTAAGTAATATCCATCCCGTCTTTCATTCTAGTTTGCTCAAGGAGGCTCCCGCTTTCGATGCCTGGCACGGCCCTCCGGAGAGACCCCCGCCAACCATGATTGATGGCCACAAGCACTATGAAATTGATGCTATCCTAGA
>NC_059432.1:10031592-10054062 GCF_021028975.2 Sphaerodactylus townsendi
TTTACTCCCAAAAGCCTTTTATTTCTGCTTCTATGGAATTCCTTACATTGTGGCAGGAATCCTAATTCATCTATATTCCTGTGCAGTGGACCTCTTGTCTTGCGATGGAGAGGTTGAATGTTACTGCGGAAGGTGCGGTAGCCCCCAAAGAGGGCTCCGAACTTTCCCTTCTGGATCTGGAGGAACCGGCAGGAGAACGGGCCTCGCTGGTGGCTCTTTCCCGTCCTCGTATCAGCACGAGTCTTCCTTTACTCCGTTGGAACGAGGGACGTGACGACGACCATGGGGACTTCCATGAGTCGTTTGGGGCGCTGTCTATGGATCGAGCGCCTGTGGATCGGATCTCTACCCGTTTTCGTGTGGATTACAAACCTCAGATGCAACCTGTCATGGAGGAGACGGGCTTGACCACCTTTCATGCGGCAACCCAGGAATCCATTGAACGATTCCTGGACTCGTATTTTGGTGATGCTCCCAAGGAACCACCGTGGCACAGCACTGGGGCCCGTCCAAAGGACACCGGGACTAAACCTGGAATTGGGAGGGGTATCCGTACCGCTTCCCAATCGGACCCCCCTAATCCCGGCCCAGCGACCGCACCTGAGGTGCCTCGGGGAGCCACCGGTGGCTACGGTGTCTCCGATGTCTCGCTTCCAGACGACGAAGAGTCCGAAGTAAGCCTGCATTCCCAGCCGGACCGGTTCCCTCTCCCATCGAGAGAGGACTGGGATGAGGAAGTGGGGCGACTGCGAGATGCCCAAGCGGCATGGAACCGTGAACGCCAGCTATGGGAGGAGGAACGGGCACAGTTGCAGCAAGAGCGCGAAAACCTGCAGAGGGACCGGGAACAGCAACGCAAAGAAGTCCAGCTTGAGTTGGACCGTGCCAAAGACGCGCTCCAACGACAATATGCCCAGAATCTGTCAGTCCATGATAAAGTCCTGGAACATTCCAGACTGGATTTACAACGGCAACGCGAAAGCGTTCAGGCTCTGCGCACGCAAAGCGAGCTCACTGAAGCCCTTAAACGGGACGAACTGGCTAAATTGGAACGAGAAAAAGCTGCTTTGCATGCGCACCAGGATGCAGTGACTCGCAAGGAGAGGGAGCTGGCTGCGTTAGAGAGGGAACTAAGGAGGCAGCAGACCAGGAAGCCCCAAGTTGGAATCTATGCTGTTACTGATCAGGCCGGTGCCAGGGGGGCCACGTACCTGGGTCCTGCCACCCAAACGCCAGCGGAACCGCCAGCGCCCTCGATTCCGGCCCCCCCGTACAACTGCTGCCTGCCCAACCTGCTCAACCCGCGCAACCACCTCCCCAGCAGGCGCCAAGAGCCGTCGAACGGGGCTACTACCGGCCCCCGATACCAGCCCGTTTTGATGGGACCGCTTCCAAACTTCCCTACTTCATCTTGCAACTCAATGCCCACTTGGAAGACTATGATGATTTATACCGGTCTGAGCGCGAAAAAATACGGGACATCGGCTCAGTCCTGGATGGGGCAGCAGCCGACTGGTTCGTGACTCTTTTGGATTTGCAGGATGAGGACTCTCGCACAGTGCCCGCATTCCTCCAAGCCTTAAGAGCGCACTTTCAAGATCCAGGCGCCGAGAATGAAGCTATCCGCACCATCAAAACCATCCAGCAAGGCAACCGCCCGTTTGCAGAATTTGCCCGTGAATTTCGTGCGGCGGCTGCTCGACTTCCCCCTGAGTGGCCTGAACGCATGAAATGCGAATACTTCTCGGATGCTGTGGACGGCAAGCTACGTGAAACGGTGTTTTTAATTCGGGTTCCTCGTACTATTGCAGATTGGATCCAGTTGGGGTCCCAAGTGGCGTCTCGTTTGGAATACGCTCGTCAAGGAGGCCGCCCACGCCCTAAAACCACTACTGTGTCCACCAAGTCAAGCCCAGCCGCCCCTACCGAAACCACCTCTGAACGCCGTCGCCGACTTGGATTGTGTCTTTACTGCGGAGGGCCAGGTCATCTAGCCGCCAACTGTCCCAAGAAACAACAAAAACCAACCGCTCCAGCTCCGCGCACTCCGTCTGCCAAACCACCACGCAGGTCAGGGCCGCCTCCCACTGGCTCGTCTAAAGCGGTGACCGAAGGCGACCCAGAGGAGGGGGAAGCAGCTGTTTGCCTTTCTTCAGCCCCCATGGACATGGGCCCGACTCCTGACGCGGTGAGTGAAGGCAGCGCTCCCATTACTGTTCAAGCATTTCTGGCCAACCCCGCTAAACACACTCGCATTATAGCCTCGGCCCTTGTGGATTCCGGCTGCTCCCACTGCTTAATGCGGCCCCAGGTGGCAGAGGAGCTAGGTCTAGACCGAATTCCCCTGGCTAAGCCCATACCATTCACCCAAATGGACGGCAGCCCCCTCGGGAACGAAGGACCGGCCCAGTACAAAACACAGCCGGTTCTCCTCCGTTGCGCCGACCATTGGGAGAAAATTAGTTTTATTTTGGCGCCAGTGGCCAAACACTCCATAGTTTTGGGCATGCCTTGGTTATTGTTACATGAACCAAAGTTCATTTGGAAAGAAAGGATCCTAGAATTCACTGACCCTCCCTGCGGTGAACACATGAATTGGGAAGAAAACCCAACGTCTCCTGACACACCCCCCTCCCTGGCTTCCTCAGTGATTGCTCCCGATTCTATTGGCATCCCACCTGCATATCATGATCTAGCCAGAGTTTTTCAGGAGCAGGAATGCGATCAGTTGCCACCCCCCCCCCCATTTTACTCCCAAAGCCTTTTATTTCTGCGTCTATGGAATTCCTTACACTGCCTGAGCCTCTGGACCTGGTCCTACAGGGACTAGTGACTGGTCAGGCTGTCCACTCCTCTCCATCTGAGTCTTCCTCTCAGGGATCTCCACCTAAACCAGACTGAGCCATAACACTTGGTTGCGGGTTAAAATCTGGTCCCATGATGCCAAGTAGAATGGTCTGGTGTGCTATTGTCATCTTGTGTGTTGGAAGATGCCTGCTGGTCTTCCATAAGCTGATAATTGTTTGTTCCCTGGACTTATATATATGTTTCATGAAAAATCCAAAACTCATTACATATATCTACATCTATATATTCATCTTTACTTTCTTCTTCTTCTGACAGGTGGTGAAATTTTCCAAATCGTTTGAGCTGATGTCTCCAAAGTGCAGTGCAGATACTGAGAACAGGTTAGATTTCACATATTTATACTGCAACTAGTTGTTCACCCTGTTTAATTAATTAATCAATCATTAAAACATTTATATCCTACCTTTCCTTTTGGTTCCACGTGGCTTACAATAAATGTCAACACGTCCTTAGTTAAAGCTAATGACAAAATAACTGTCTCCAAAGAGTTTAGGAAAACTTTTCAGCTGTTAGATTTAGCTGAAAAAGCTGTTTGAAATTATTTGTGTGGTGTTTTTTTAAGGAAGCCAAAATATAGAGCTTTCCTGTATGAAATATTTATTGTGCGTTTACTCATTTGCTGAACACATATACAACTTCCCTTAATTATTGTCTTCTTTTGCAGAGTGTTGAACATTTTCATGTTCTCAAATTACAATATGCTGCATTTCTCCACCCACCCTGGACACTCCAACAGATATATATACTCCACTTGCTTTCCCAACATCAGATCCTCTGAAGATGCCAGCCACAGATGAAGGTGAAACGTCAGGAGAGAATGCTGCTAGAACACGGCCATACAACCCGGAAACCACACAGCACCCAAGTGATTCCGGCCGTGAAAGCCTTCGACAATTCATTGAACATCTCTACGGGGTTCACCAGGAAAACCAACACCTTGATTAAAAACTCCTCAATTGATCCAATCATTCGCCAACGTCTCTGCAAATCTGAAGCTCACCCTCCTAGACTGTATGGACTCCCAAAAATCCACAAGGACTCCACTCCACTCAGACCTATTGTGAGTGCAATTGGATCTCCTACATATGATTTGGCAAAGTTTCTGGCCACACAACTACAAATCCATATTGGACTTACTACACATTACATTAAGGACTCAACTCACGTCATTGAAAAAATCAGCAAACTCAAACTCAACCCCAATGACAAACTGATCAGTTTTGATGTGGTTTCCCTATTCACCAAGGTCCCCATAGCAGACACCATGACACTCATTAACCAGAAATTCCCAAAAGACATCACAGCCCTGTTTCAACATTGTCTCACTACTAGCTACTTCCAGTGGGATAAGGAATACAATGAACAGAAAGATGGGGTAGCCATGGGTAGCCCTCTTAGCCCTGTAATAGCTAATTTTAATATGGAACATTTTGAGGAACAAGCCCTGAAAACAGCACCAAAAAAGCCCACCATATGGTTCCGTTATGTGGATGACACATTCACCATTTGGAGCCACAGAGAAGAAGAACTAAACAAGTTCCTGGACCATATCAACAAGATCCACCCAAACATCCAATTTACTATGGAAAAAGAAAATGAAGGAAAACTACCATTTTTAGATGTTTTAGTCATCCGCAAACCAAACCAGCAATTGGGACACACAGTATACAGAAAACCTACGCACACGGATAGATATCTACACAAAAACTCCAATCACCATCCAGGGCAAAAAAGGAGCACCATAAAAACTTTGGTACATCGCGCAAACAGAATCTGTGAACCTCACCTCCTTCAAGATGAATTGAATCACCTAAACAGGGCTCTGAAGCTCACCCTCCTAGACTGTATGGACTCCCAAAAATCCACAAGGACTCCGCTCCACTCAGACCTATTGTGAGTGCAATTGGATCTCCTACATATGACTTGGCAAAGTTTCTGGCCACACAACTACAAATCCATATTGGACTTACTACATATTACATTAAGGACTCAACTCACGTCATTGAAAAAATCAGCAAACTCAAACTCAACCCCAATGACAAACTGATCAGTTTTGATGTGGTTTCCCTATTCACCAAGGTCCCCATAGCAGACACCATGACACTCATTAACCAGAAATTCCCAAAAGACATCACAGACCTGTTTCAACATTGTCTCACTACTAGCTACTTCCAGTGGGATAAGGAATACTATGAACAGAAAGATGGGGTAGCCATGGGTAGCGCTCTTAGCCCTGTAATAGCTAATTTTTATATGGAACATTTTGAGGAACAAGCCCTGAAAACAGCACCAAAAAAGCCCACCATATGGTTCCGTTATGTGGATGACACATTCACCATTTGGAGCCACGGAGAAGAAGAACTAAACAAGTTCCTGGACCATATCAACAAGATCCACCCAAACATCCAATTTACTATGGAAAAAGAAAATGAAGGAAAACTGCCATTTTTAGATGTTTTAGTCATCCGCAAACCAAACCAGCAATTGGGACACACAGTATACAGAAAACCTACGCACACGGATAGATATCTACACAAAAACTCCAATCACCATCCAGGGCAAAAAAGGAGCACCATAAAAACTTTGGTACATCGCACAAACAGAATCTGTGAATCTCACCTCCTTCAAGATGAATTGAATCACCTAAACAGGGCTCTGAAGCTCACCCTCCTAGACTGTATGGACTCCCAAAAATCCACAAGGACTCCGCTCCACTCAGACCTATTGTGAGTGCAATTGGATCTCCTACATATGACTTGGCAAAGTTTCTGGCCACACAACTACAAATCCATATTGGACTTACTACACATTACATTAAGGACTCAACTCACGTCATTGAAAAAATCAGCAAACTCAAACTCAACCCCAATGACAAACTGATCAGTTTTGATGTGGTTTCCCTATTCACCAAGGTCCCCATCATTGGCGAACCTAGGCAAACTGGAGCCCGGGGACAAAACCTGAGTTTGGCGCCCCCCCTCCCGGCGAATGGGCGGCCTCCCTCCCCCACCATGAACAAACAATTATTTTTTGCACCAGCTCACAAAACACCTCCCACTCCCAGCAAAACGTACATGGCTCTCTCCCCACTAACTCTTTTCCTAATTTCCTAATCACAACAACCCTATGAGGTAGGTTGTTAGCCTGAGAAAAAACTCCAAGCCAGTGCAAGTGGGTATTAAGCATGTAAAACTCTCACAAACCACCCCCAGCAAAACATTTACCAAACAAATGTCAGCATCATCTCTCACAAAACACCTCCAGTGGAATCCACCCACAAACAGCATCACTTTCAATGGTGCTTAAACTAGGTTCTTCTTTTAAATCCACCTTAAAGGGAGAATCTGGGGTCCCCGGTTAAAACAAAATTGAAAGTGATGCTGTTTGGGGGTGGATTCTCCCCCACCCTGAAACAACATTACTTTTGAGGGTTGGAGATGAAACAAATACCAGATTCAGCTGGAATCTGGGCAAATTTGGGCACATTTGGACAAAAAGTGTCCAATTATGTCCTGCCCAAATATGAACAAATGTGAATGCAAGGTATTTGGGCTGAGGGGGGGGGGGTATTTTTGGTGTTTTTTGGCCTGCAGGGAGTGCATTTTTAAAACTAACAGCACCATGATTTCAGGGCATCATCCAGAGACTGCCCTGGTGATACCACCCAAGTTTGGTGATGTTTGGTTCAGGGGAAGCAAAGTTATGGACCCCCAAATGGAATGCCCCCATCCCCATTGTTTTCAATGGGAGTTAACAGGAGATTAGGGCTACCCATTTGAGGGACCATAACTTTGGTCCCCCTGAACCTAACTTCACCAAACTTGGGTGGCATCATAGGAATAGTTAACAGATGATACCCTGAAATTTTGGTGTCACTAGCTTTACAAATACACACCTTACAGGCACCCCAAGAAAGTTGCCCAAGATTCTTTGTTTTGCAGTGACTTTGCTCCATTGTAACCAATGGGGAATTTCTGAGGCAGGCTGCACATTTCTGAAGATAGAGGCACCAGACTTTCAAGGTGGCTCCAGGAAGCCCTCCTGGTAATAGCATCCAGGCTTAGAGACCTTTGCTGCTGAGGGTTCAATTTTATGGACCCCCAAAAGGCTTATTTTGTTTCCATGCTCCTGCCCATGAAGCCTGCTGGCTGAGTCTCTCAGAACTCTTTCAACTCGCCCCCCCCCCACTCCAGAAGCAAAGCTCACCAAGCTTGGATGCTATTACCCAAGGCCTCTTGGAGCCAACTTGAAAGTCTGGCGCCTCTATCTTAAAAAATGTGTGGTCACTGCTTACACACTCAGAAATTCCCCAGAATCTGCCAGGCTCTTCAGCAAGTTCTATGGTGGGAAACATTATTTTTCCCACCATAGACTTCAATGGGGCTTTCTGTTATGCCCAGCTGGTGCTGTGGTAGAGGTTTCAACAGGAGGCAATGTGGTAGTGGTCTTGCTCTGGGTGGGGGGCACTAAAGTTTGCCTGGGATGGCCGAATGCTGTGGGCATCAGGTTCACCTTCAACTTGGTGCCCACAGCATTTTAGCAAATTTGGTTGGTTCCTTTCAGGAGACTCACACCAGCAGCCCTGCAGGAAATGCCCCCACCCAGAGCAAGACCCCTACCACAGTGCCTCCCATTGAAACCTCTACCACAGAGCCATCTGGGCATAACAGAAAGCCCCATTGAAGTCTATGGTGGTAAAAGTAATTTTTCCCACCACAGAACTTGCTGAAGAGCCTGGCCGATTCTGGGGAATTTCTGAGTGTGTAAGCGCTGGCTGCACATTTTTGAAGATAGAGGCACCAGACTTTCAAGGTGGCTCCAAGAGGTCTTGGGTAATAGCATCCAAGCTTGGTGAGCTTTGCTTCTGGAGTGGGGGGGGGAACGAGTTGAGAGAGTTCTGAGAGAACTCAGCCCGCAGGCTTTCATGTGCAGGAGCGTGGAAACAAAATAAGCCTTTTGGGGGGCCCATAAAATTGAACCCTCAGAAGCAAAGGTCTCTATGCCTGGATGCTATTACCAGGAGGGCCTCCTGAGCCACCTTGAAAGTCTGGTGCCTCTATCTTCAAAAATGTGCAGACTGCCTACACACTCAGAAATTCCCCATTGGCTACAATGGAGCAAAGTCACTGCAAAACAAAGAATCTTGGGCAACTTTCTTGGGGTGCCTGTAAGGGGTGTATTTTTAAAGCTAGTGACACCAAAATTTCAGGGTATCATCTGGTAACTATTCTTATGATACCACCCAAGTTTGGTGAAGTTAGGTTCATGGGGACCAAAGTTATGGTCCCTCAAATGGGTAGCCCTAATCTCCTGTTAGCCCCCATTGAAAACAATGGGGATGGGGGCACCCTCTTTGCGGGTCCATAACTTTGCTTCCCCTGAACCAAACATCACCAAACTTGGGTGGTACCATCACGATAGTCCTTGGATGGTACCCTGGCAACTTGGTGTTGCTAGCCTTAAAAATGCGCCTCCTGCAGGCCACAACGTAAAAAACACTAAAAAAATTTAAAATCACACAAACGACCCTGAAATGGTGGCGCCCCCCCACGTGACCAAATGGGGGGCGCCCGGGGACATAGGGTAGCCCCTGTCCCTAGGCAGAAATGCCACTGGTCCCCATAGCAGACACCATGACACTCATTAACCAGAAATTCCCAAAAGACATCACAGCCCTGTTTCAACATTGTCTCACTACTAGCTACTTCCAGTGGGATAAGGAATACTATGAACAGAAAGATGGGGTAGCCATGGGTAGCCCTCTTAGCCCTGTAATAGCTAATTTTTATATGGAACATTTTGAGGAACAAGCCCTGAAAACAGCACCAAAAAAGCCCACCATATGGTTCCGTTATGTGGATGACACATTCACCATTTGGAGCCACGGAGAAGAAGAACTAAACAAGTTCCTGGACCATATCAACAAGATCCACCCAAACATCCAATTTACTATGGAAAAAGAAAATGAAGGAAAACTGCCATTTTTAGATGTTTTAGTCATCCGCAAACCAAACCAGCAATTGGGACACACAGTATACAGAAAACCTATGCACACGGATAGATATCTACACAAAAACTCCAATCACCATCCAGGCCAAAAAAGGAGCACCATAAAAACTTTGGTACATCGCGCAAACAGAATCTGTGAACCTCACCTCCTTCAAGATGAATTGAATCACCTAAACAGGGCTCTACAGGCTAATGGTTACTCTAATACAGAAATCAGAAGGGCTGCAAGAACAAGAACAAGCCACATGAACAAAGATAAAGAGCCATCTAGAGGGAAAGTGTTCTTACCATACATCAAGGGAACCACTGATCGCATAGGAAAACTGATGAAGAAGCACAACCTACAAACAATCTACAGACCCACTAAGAAAATTCAACAGATGCTACGTACAGCAAAGGATAAGAGGGATCCTTTAGCTACTGCAGGAGTCTACCGCATACCATGCAGCTGTGGACAAGTCTACATAGGAACCACCAAACGCAGCGCACAGACACTGCGTATCAAAGAACACGAAAGGCACTGCAGACTTTTTCAGCCAGAAAAATCAGCAATAGCAGAACACATGATAAACCAACCTGGACATAGAATATTATTTGAAAAAACAGAAATTCTGGACCACTCTGAAAGCCACTACGTCAGACTACACAGAGAAGCAATTGAAATCCATAAGCACATGGACAATTTTAACAGAAAGGAAGAAACTATGAAAATGAACAGAACTTGGCTGCCAGTGTTGAAAAATACTAGAGTCAAGACAGTGTCTAACCAGCTCCACACAAACACAGGATGACCATAGACAAAAGAAACAAAGGCCAGGATACTTCTATTCAGATGCTCCCACCAGTGACCTTGCTATCTCCTGGGTTACTCCCATGCTATAGTCTTCATTGTTACTCATACTTCTATTCAGATGCCCTCAACTATTGACCTGGTTGCCTTCTTTGTTACTCACAGACAATGTTTCTCCACCCACCCTGGACACTCCAACAGATATATATACTCCACTTGCTTTCCCAACATCAGATCCTCTGAAGATGCCAGCCACAGATGCAGGCGAAATGTCAGGAGAGAATGCTGCTAGAACACGGCCATACAGCCCAGAAACCACACAGCACCCAAGTGATTCCGGCTGTGAAAGCCTTCGACAATATATATCCTACATGGTTTCTTCTGCATCATCAATCACACTTATTTTCTGCAGTTTTGCAGCATAACATGTTTCTGGACAATTCACTGTCCCTGCTCATGTGATTAGTGATAAGCACCATGAACCAAGCCTTCTCCCGCTCCCTGCTCACACCATTTTATTACTTTGGTTAGGTTTTGGATTCTCCCATTCCACCACCACCACTGCCCAGTTGTCAACATCATTATTATTTTCCATCTTTAAAGGCAATGCATTCTTTGCCCAGGATGCCTCAACAGAGAATTGCTTATGTTAGCTGCATAAAATTTGAAATCCACAAGAAAAGTGCCAGTATTCTTGCCCATTCAAGAAATAGTCAGATTCACAAAGGTCAATTAGTTTGCAGGTTTCAGATTTAATGTTTGGCCTACGAATATGTTTTCACAGGCATGTGTGTTTGTTCTTAGATACCTGCATGCATTATATTCATTTATACTGTAATTGTGGGAGGGGCATGATAAAAGTTACGTGAGATACAAGACAAAGGGTTTGATGGGTGATTTGTAGAGAAGTGTCAATTAATAGTGTGAAAGCTGGCTTAGATGTGACAGGCCTGTAACCCACTACATCCCATGAACCATACATGATAAGATCTGTTTCGCTCAGTAAAAATAGAGAGGGCAAACCGGCGGCAAGCTACTGTTCTCAGGTGTACATCTCAATCCTATGAGTGTTTCTAGCAAAGGAAACCATCACAATTAGTATGACTAAGCGTGGCCAGATGGGCACACTTCTCCTTGTATTCTCAGGAGGCTGCGCTTACTTGAAAATCATTGCAAATACACTTGTCCATAACAACAGCAACAAAAAGTTTTAGATCATTTTTCCAAAGAACTGGGCAAATCAACAGAGAATGGCTCAGTGGAATTGTGGTTATCAGCAGCAGAACAATACCCAGGAGAGATAGATTTTGAGAAACATGTCCATATAATTCTCTGTTTCAGAAGTAATTAAGGAGATCCGCAGCCCAGACATCTGTGTTACCTGTTCCGGATTCTATGCAAATACCCAGTGAACACAGCTATATGTATTCTGTGAAAAGGTGTAAATGTAATGCTGAATTATCAGTGTTCTTAGAATTCCTTGCAGAGAAGCTATTAGAGCCGTGGTGGCGAACCTGTGGCACTCCAGATGTTCATGAACTACAGTTCCCATCAGCCCCTGCCAGCATGGCCAATTGTAGTTCATGAACATCTGGAGTGCCATAGGTTCGCCACCACTGTATTAGAGTAACATTTATTTATTTGTCACATTTGTACTTTACCATTTCACCTGTATGAGGAGGACCGCATATAACAGGTGGGAGTGGAAAAGAGTTTATCCCATTTTTTATCCTCACAGAAATCCTGTGAAGCAGGTTTAAGTTTGAGAGTCAACATGGTATAGTGGGTAAGAGCGGTGGACTCTGGAGAACCGGATTTGATTCTCTACTTGAGCAGCAGGCTAATCTGATGAACCGGATTTGTTTCCACACTCTTTCGCATGAAACCTGGTGGGTGACCTTGAACTAACCACAGGCCCCTTCTGCACATGCAGTATAATGCACTTTCAATCCACTTCCACAGTTGTTTGCTAGTGGATGTAGCTGTTCTGCATAGTAAAATCCAGCTGCAAAGTATATTGAAAGTGCATTATTCTGCATGAGGGGAAGGGGCCACAGTTCTTTCAGAACTCTCTAAGCCCTGCCTATCTCACAAGGTGTTTGTTGTGGGGAGAGGAAGGGAATGAGTTTGTAAGCTGCTTTGAGACTCTTTACAGGAAAGAAAGGCAGGGTATAAATCCAACTGTTGTTCTTCAGTGAGATATGGAAGCTGGCCTGTGTAAACTGCATGTCTGAGCAGGTATTGTTCAATCCCAGGTTTCCCTGTACACATCTAGCACTTGGTCCTTTCTACCACAGCAGATTTGGTTTTCTTAAAAAAATGTTAAATGCTTGATCTGCAGTGCAGCCAGCCTCTTAGTTTAATACCCCCAGGATACGTGAAACATGCCCATAATTCTGTGGACCCTCAGAATCTTCTAGGTGTCCTCTTTCCTGCCCGTTAGTTCACAGCGAATAGCTATATCCCACTAATAGACAGGCTTGTTCCTATATAGATCCAGTAAGACCTCTCAAGAGAATAGCTGTTAGAAATACATTTGCTGGAGATGCAGGCAGCCTGCTTTTAGATCTTCCACTGTAACGTTTTCTTGCTTTGTCAACTTGAATGTATTTGCTGCTTCCAAACACTTGTCACACATAATCTAACGTTCATTTAATCAGCCTCTCATATAATAATAATAACAATAATAATGTCCAGATCTCAATCTTTTCCTGCTTCATGAGGGATTTTGCAAGATGCCCAATTATGAGCGTGTGCTTCAGTCACTGGATTCTTGCCCTCAAAGACTCTCTTCCTCTCAAGTTCAGGAGGTCGCTGAAATAAATCTGGGTATATTTCACCAGATTTTGCATTTTCACATTTTTAAATGTAGGTTTTTAAATTTCCATTAAAGTAGATGGGTATAACTGAGTTGTTGCTTCCACTGACAACATGAGTGAAACTGTTTAGACTTCCTTCTTCTCTTTTTCTTTCTTTCTGTTAGGTTTTATTTGTAACGTTTTCAAACAGTTAAGGACCTTTTTGCTTTTAAATAGAGAACGTATGTGAATGTCAGCAAATTGACAATTCTGTAGCCAATGGAACTATTCCCTTTATTGTGGCTGGTAGATCTAGCAGTTTTGTTACTTATTTTCTCTTTTCATCTTAGTACACTTTGCTCTGAAATTGGTAATTATAGTTTTTTATTCAAACTGGTCAGATAAGTTCTTTCATTTTTCTTAAGTTATTTTGTTGCTTATGATTCAAAACATTTGCTAAATGTTGCTTTCCCACCCAGTTACATAATGGCTTAGGAGAAGTTTAGACTCTGGAAAAGGAGTTATTGGAGATGAATGCCTCATTTCCTTGTCTCGCCCACATATTAAGCTAAAATATTTTGATTTAATCCATTCTTGTTCTGTTATATACTCTGGGGCAAATCAAGTTAAAATTGAGAGACTTCATTGTAACTGGTTTATGAACATTACTTATGAACTGACTTATGACATTACTTAAGAAAAAATTATTTAGCAGTCTTTGCTGTGAGAATGAAACAGTACTGGTGCTAACATAACATAGCTTTAAAAGTGGGCTTGGACAGATTTATGGAGAAGTTGATCTATGGCTACCAATCTTGATCCTCCTTGATCTGAGATTGCAAATGCCTTAGCAGACCAGGTGCTCAGGAGCAGCAGCAGCCGCAGAAGGCCATTGCTTTCACATCCTGCACGTGAGCTCCCAAAGGCACCTGGTGGGCCACTGCGAGTAGCAGAGTGCTGGACTTGATGGACTCTGGTCTGATCCAGCAGGCTCTTTCTTATGTTCTTTACTTCAAAGGTAGAATAGATCACTGCAAATTTCAGTAGGTTTCTGCTCTGTTGTCCCTGTCCTGTGCAGAAACCATAAAGATAATTTAAGTATCTGCATTACTACCTTCTTTATTTCCAGACTTTTGCATAGTTATAGGGAAGTCATGCATAATAAGTTGTTACAGATGTTTGAGATTCATTTCTCAGCAGATGGCCTTTTGAGATACTACGACATCTGGATTTCTATGTAGAGTTCTGTTATACAACTGTTGTCTGTTATTCTGTGCCTAAAGCCACTGAGCTGCTCTGAATTTGTAAAGGTATGAGGCTATGCTTGCCAGACTTGTGGATAAATAGAATTATGCAGAAGGGCTTTCACACAACAGTGACTATCCTCTTTTCTTCCTTTGCTGTTCTTTTGTGATAGTTTGAAAGACAGCATGGAGAAACCAACTGGCTAGTAAATAATAGCATTGCTGAACTCATAGCTTCCACGGGCCTCTGTAAAGATCTCAGTGGTGCGGAATCTCTTCACAGCCGTTTGGCCTTGACTGAGTTTTCTGGCACGGGCGACGGGCCAGAATCCACAGCAACCACTCTGTTGGAGGGCTTATCTCTTAGAGCGAGATGAGAATTCCGTTCCCATGAGAATGGGACTGGAGACTCCGGGAGGGGGATGGAACGAGGGGGTTATAACCTGTGGTCTGGGCGGGAAGGCCCATTCCTGTCATGTCGTGTGTGTGAGCTTTCTAAGTTGTCTGAATAAATGGTCTTTCAACCAAAAGCCTTTTATTTCTGCCTCGTTGGAATTCCTTACATTATGACAGGAATCAATCGTTATTTTTCTTTTTAAAACTCAGTGGATCTCTGGTGTTGTAACATGCAGAGATTGAATATTCCTGAAACTGTGGAAGGCGCGGTAGCCCCCATAGAGGGTTCCGAGCCTTCTCTTCCTGATTCTGAGGAACCAGCGGGGGAACGGGTCTCGCTGGTGACTCTCTCCCGTCCTCGTTCCAGCATGGGTCTTCCCCTACTTCGTTGGGATGGGGAATGCGGATGCGACCATGTGGATTTGCACGAGCCGTTTGGGGCGCTGTCTATGGATCGAGCGCCTGTGGATCGGATCTCTACCCGTGTCCGTGTGGATTACAAACCCCAGATGCAACCTGTCTCAGAAGAGATGGGTCTGACTACACTTCATGCAGTCACCCAGGAGTCGATTGAGCGGTTCCTTGACTCGTACTTCGAGAATGCTCCCAAGGACCCGCCGTGGCACAGCACCGGAGCCCGTCCCAAATCCACAGTCGAAACCGGGACGCTGTCGAGATCAGGATCGATTATTGGGAGGGGTTTCCGTGCCGGTTCCCAATCCGGATTTCCAGCCCCCGGGCCGGCGGCTACCGATGTGCAAGAGGCGCCCCATGGAGCTGTCGGAGGAGTGGAGGAGTTACCATCCGGAGAGGGGGAATCCGAAGAAGATGCCCATCCAGATCTGTTTCCCCTCCCGTCCAAAGAAAGCTGGGACGATGAAGTGACCAGACTGCGCGATGCCAAGGAAGCATGGGACCGAGAACGCAGGCTCTGGGAGGAGGAACGCGAACAGCTGCAAAAAGATCGTGAATGCCTGCAAAGGGACCGAGAACAACAACGTCAGGACGTCCAACTCGAGTTAAACCGGGCCAAGGAGGCATTGCAACGGCAGTACCAGCAGAACTTATCGATTCATGACAAAGTCCTGGATCACTCCAAGATGGATCTGGAGCGCCAGCGCGAAAGCATTAGGGCCATCCAAACGCAGAGCGAGCTGACTGCGGCCATTCAGCGGGATGAACAAGCAAAACTGGATCGTGAAAAAACGGCCCTACATGCGCACCAGGATGCCTTAACTCGCAAAGAGAGAGAATTGGCTGCCTTGGAACAGGAGCTGAAGAGGCAGCGAGATACGATGACACGAACCCGAGTCAGTGCTTACAACTTTACCAGAGCGCCCACCACCGCGCCCCCTGCCATGGGATCGACGCTGCAAGGCCCTACTTCGATCCCTCCCCGCGCTTCTGCTGCCTCCTTTCTTGCCGGAGGGACGACGCTGCTGGGCCCCGCTCTGCCTCCTCAGCCGGCGGTACTTCAACCAGCTCCTGCTCTCCCAGCTCCACCGCCCCAGCCATTGCAACCACAACCCCAGCGAGCTCCAAGAGCTGTTGAAAGAGGATATTATAGGCCTCCCATCCCTGCCCGCTTTGACGGTACCGCCTCTAAACTCCCTTACTTCATTCTGCAACTTGACGCACATATGGAGGAGTTTGATGATCTGTACCGTTCTGAACGTGAAAAAATACGGGATATCGGGTCCGTCTTGGATGGGGTGGCTGCTGACTGGTTTGTGACTCTTTACGAATTGCAAGCGGATGATACTCGCACAGTGGCTGCATTTCTTCAAGCCTTACGTGCCCGCTTCCAAGATCCGGATGCTGAGAACGAAGCCATTCGTACCATAAAGTCCATTCAACAGGGCAACCGCTCTTTTGCCGAATTTGCCCATGAATTTCGTGCGGCGGCTACTAAACTTCCTCCTGACTGGCCTGAACGCATGAAATGTGAATACTTCTTCGAGGCTATGAATACCAAACTTCGGGAAACAGTACTCCTCATCCGCATTCCGCGCACCGTTGCTGAGTGGATTGATCTGGGTTCACAAGTTGCGGCCCGTCTGGATTACGCTCGTGCCGGGGGACGCCCGCGTCCGAAGACCACTACGGCTGCCCCATCCACTCGCAAGCCAAGCTCACCCGTCTCCACCGAGACCACATCTGAGCGCCGCCGCCGTTTGGGATTATGCCTCTATTGTGGTGGTCCTGGCCATCTGGCTGCCAACTGCCCCAAGAAACAGAAGCCCGCCGTCCCGGTCTCCCGCACCCCCGCTGCCAAGCCTCCACGGAAGTCTGGCCCTCCCCCAACTGGCTCGTCCAAGGCCGCCATCGAGGAGGATTTCGAGGAGGGGGAAGTGGCGGTGTGCCTATCTTCAGCGCCCTTGGACATGGGTCCTACTCCGGATTCGGTGAGTGAAGGCAGCGCACCCATTACTATTCAAGCCTCTTTAGCCAACCCTGCCAAGCATACACGTCTCCTAGCCTCCGCCCTCGTTGACTCTGGCTGCTCCCACTGTTTAATGCGACCGCAGGTGGCTGAGGAGCTTGGCTTAGACCAAATTCCCCTAGCGAAGCCCATTCCGTTTACACAAATGGATGGCAGCCCACTCGGGGCTGAGGGTCCAGCCCGATTCAAGACGCAACCCGTTTTCCTCCATTGCGCTGACCATTGGGAAAAGATTAGTTTCGTTCTTGCTCCAGTGGCCAAACACTCCATTGTCTTGGGCATGCCATGGTTGTTATTACACGAGCCAAATATCATTTGGAAAGAGCGAATTATAGAATTCACTGATCCCCCCTGCGGGGAGCACATGAAGTGGGGGGAAACTCCACCTCCAAATGACATTGAACCATTGGCTTCCAGTGCATTGCACACGTCGGTGACTCCTAATCCCAACAAAATCCCACAAGCTTATAAAGACTTGGCCAGGGTGTTTCAGGAACAGGAATGCGATCAGTTGCCCCCCCATCGGGATACCGATTGCAAAATCATCCTGCAGCCCGGAGCTCAACTGCCCAAAGGTAGAATCTATCGCATGAGCCCCACCGAAGAAAAGGAGCTCCGTGCTTTCTTAGATAAGAATCTGGCTCGAGGATTCATACGACGAGCCACCAAACACACCCACGCCGCCCCTGTTCTGTTTGTGAAGAAAAAAGATGGCTCATTGAGGCTTTGTACCGATTACCGTGTGTAAGGAATTCCATAGAAGCAGAAATAAAAGGCTTTTGGGAGTAAAAGTCCATTTATTAAGACATCTTAGAAAGCTCAAGTACACGCAGTGGCAGGAATGGCACTTCCCGCCAGAAGCACAGGTTATAACACCATTCACCCCATCCCCCCTTCCTGCTTCCCATGGGAACGGAGTCTTCATCTCCCGCGCAAAGATAAAGTCTCCGCCGATGCATCTGGCCCATCGCCCGGGCTGTGGAATGCACTCAAGGTTACTTCACCATCAACACCATTGAATCCTTTACACCGTGGATTAAATGCTGTTTCCATGTCTAATAAATATCCCTTGCCCTTAATCAAAGACCTCCTAGATGCACTGGGCAAGGGCAGGATTTTTACTAAGTTGGATTTAAGAGAGGCTTATTACAGGGTCAGAATTGCGGAAGGCTATGAACATTTAACAGCGTTTAATACCAAATTTGGACAATATGAATACTTAATAATGCCATTCGGTTTGGCTGGAGCACCCGGAGCTTTTATGGTCCTTATCAATGAAGTCTTGCAAGATTTATTGTATAAAGGTGTAGTCGTGTACTTAGATGATGTTTTGATTTACTCACAAACTATGGAAGAGCATGAAACCCTGGTTCATGAGGTATTACAACGTTTGCTTGACAACTCTCTCTTCGCGAAATTGTCAAAGTGCTGTTTTCATCAGTCCTCCATAGACTATTTAGGCTATCGGATCTCACCCGAAGGCTTAAAAATGGATCCTGCAAAAGTAGACGCAGTACTCCAATGGCCGGCCCCCACCAACAGAAAAGAATTGCAGTCCTTCCTTGGCTTTGCCAATTTCTATCGTGATTTTATACCCCAATTTGCCAAACTAGCCCTTCCACTCATGGATCTTTTACGCACCAAAGGCAAGGATTCTCAGGCTGCCAAGCCCGGGTCTCCCCTCCCTTGGTCTCAGGAATGTCAAGCGGCATTCCAGCATTTGAAGTCAGCTTTCACTACCGAGCCCATTTTGAAACACCCCGACCCTGACCTTCCTTTCGTAGTTCACGTGGATGCATCGGACAAGGCGCTCGGCGCAGCCCTCTTGCAGAAAAATAAAGATGGAAAACTTGTGCCGTGTGCTTACTTATCCAAAAAGTTTTCTGGCCCTGAACTCAACTGGACCGTGGGTGATAAAGAGACTGCGGCTATCAAAGTAGCGCTATGCACCTGGCGTCACTGGCTTGAGGGGGCTAAACACCCCTTCCAAGTTTGGTTGGATCATAAGAATTTGGCCGCCCTCTCCACCCCCCTCAAAATGTCCGCAAAGCAACTACGTTGGGCTGATTTTTGCTCCCGCTTCTCCTTCACAGTACATTTTTTTCCTGGAAAAACTAATAAACTGGCTGATGCGCTGTCTCGTCTTCCCGGGGAGGGGGGCGGTTCTTCATTACGGGAGATCCTGCGCACCGTTCTCTCCCCCTCCCAACTGGGATTAGCTGTCACTCGTTCGCAAACTTGTGTTTGTTGATGTTGTTTGGTACCTCAGTTCTCTGGTACCTTGAAAAGTTCTCTGGTACCTTCTGTGGTACCTTGCCGTGGGGGGGGAAAGGCTCCCTTCAGTTTTCTAGAGTTCCCAAGGCTGAGCAGACAAGCATAAAACACCTCATAAACTACCATTAAAACAGCTCAGTCGTAGAAAAGGCGGGAAAACCTGCCCAGCGTAGCTAGGAGCCTCCCGGAGCCTCCCACAAGTAGTTAGGAGGGTGACAAGTCGGCAACAACTGAATTTACAAAGTCTAAATTTATAGAAACTTTTCAAGGAATGCTTCCAAAGCCATCATAATTTTTGAAAAATTAATACCAACCACAAAGCATCCATTTTAAATAAACCCCCAAGACCAGCTTTTGGGGAGATTGCTAGAATTAATTCATTTTGCTTTTGAGAAAATACAGCTAATGCTTGAGGAACATCTCTTACTGAAAGCTATGCTGAAATAAAATGTGCTGTTCTCTAACTGTATCTATAGTAATAGTTTTAATGGAGTGTGTCTTGATTAATATATAACACAGCTAACTCATATTTACTTCACACTTAATTAAAGTCTGCATCAGTAAAAAAATTCCGCCTGAACTGCCATGGGAAAAGAATAATGTGACATGTGAAACAAAGGAGGTGATAATTACATTTGCGGATTATTGACATGGACATTTAAAGTGCAGTTCTATGCAGACTTAACCCTTCTAAATCCATTGAAGTCAATGAGCTGAGAAGAGTATAACTTCAGATTTCACTGTTCATTTCTGAGGCTTTTTTTTTAGAAAGACTGGTTTTCAGAGAGAAATCTATTCACAAACAAGCACAGTCATCTCTTACTGAAATGAGATAAAAGGAACGTGCAGTTGTAATAACCTAACATTTTGCTTTTCAAACTGTAAGTACTTTTTCAAGGGTTCTGCTTTCCAAACTGCTTGTTTTACTTTAGTGATTTGTTTATTTATGGCATTATTAGTCATCCTTCTATCAAGTACTGAGGGGAACTTGTGCCAGAATTAAAACCACAATTAAAACTTCACACAAACCGATTTAAACATTAACACAAGGTAGAAGAGCAGCAACAGAACAAACGCTGGTTCTGGTGGGTTTTCTGGGCTGGGTGGCCGTGGTGTGGTGGATCTTGTTCCTAATGTTTCACCTGCATCTGTGGCTGGCATCTTCAGAGGTGTATCACAGAGGGAAGTCTGTTACACACAGTGGAACAAGATCCACCAGACCATGGCCACACAGCCCCGGAAAATCCACCAGAACCAATTGAATCTGGCCATGAAAACCTTCGACAAGGACAAACACTGTTAACACATGAAATAATTGAAAGGGAAACTTGCAAAACTTAACCTGAAGAGCCTGTTAAAAAGAGAAAAATTCTTCTTCACTTTATGTTTCAACTGAGTTCATGTTTGTATGACATTGTCATAGACTTAGCTCAGTCTTATTTTGTGGATCTTTTATCAGAAGGGACGAAACTTGCTCATTAGTCATCATGATGTAAGTTGTGGACACGAGGTACTTGTTCTTAATTCTGATTCCCTGTGTTCCTTCTACTCCATGGCCGTTTCCGCACGAAGGCGGAAACGGCCGGGTTGGCATTTCCGACACCGACCCGACGACGCTGGGACCGTCCGCACGGCCTGGGAAAAAGCGTCGCCGAGGCCTGGGAAAACGCGTCGCCGAGGCCTGGGAAAACGCCCCCCTGGCCCTGCAAAGCGCACTGCTCTCCGTGGCACGGGGCAGGGGGCATCATCCCAGAGCCTCAGCCACGCGCCGGAATCCCGGGGACAAAGGTAAAGAGATTACCGGCTGGATGGGAGGCGTCGTGAAGCTGCTGCCGTTCGCTCGGCAGCGGCTTCATGGCGGCGTTTCCCCCAAAAGAGCGCTCTGGGGAAACGCCAGCTTCGGGCCGGGCGGGCGGCGCGAGGGCGGCACAGCTGCGTTGCAGCTGCACCCCCCATGCGAATGCCCGCCTGGAGACGGCGTTTTTGCCGTCTCCAGGTTGCCATTTAATGCCCGTGCGGAAACGGCCCATGCTTCATAAAGCTTCTTTTGTAGCTGTAAGCAGGGGCACTCCAGTCAACAAACAGTGTATAATTTAGATCAAATAAGGAGAAAGCAGAGAACAAGAATATCATTCAGGAAATTTCATGACAAGTACTTGGTGCAAAGGTATCCAAAGAGAACCACCCCCGGTCTCTACAGTTCCATATCAATCATTGCACATTCTTATTTGTCTAGCTACCTTTATTGCATTTCCGCACAGGCATGCATTTACATATTTCATGAGGAAAGTACATATTTACTTGTTTTTTCATATACTAGATTATGAGATTTTCATCCTTCTTCTAAAGAGCTAAAGGTGATATACAGGAGCTTGGATCCTACAAACCCATTTTGCTAGCTGCAGAGTCATTCACTGGTCTATATAGATTTGGATTTTTGATGTTATGATTGACATGTTGTATTGCTTTGTGATGATTGGTTGTTGTCTCTAGCCCATTCTTGCATAGAAATTGGAGCCGCATTTGTGAGATTTATGTTTTTTGCAGTGTTTATCACTCTCTGGGATTAAATCTCGGTTAGCATGCATTTATTTGTCCTTTAGCTGACGTTAACCTCTTTTCCACTGAAAGGTCTAAGTTGAACTGAACTTTATCCCACACATGCTGGAGTGCCTTTGTTTTAGAATTCTCCGTTTGGGTCCCGGTGCCTACTGAGTTCTGCTAGGTAGGCAGTAGGAGCCAAGCAGAGCATTCTAAAACAAAGATGGTCTAACATAGGTGTCAAATTCGCGGCCCTCCAGATGTTATGGACTACAGTTCCCATCATCCCCCGCCAGCATGATACTGGCAGGGGATGATGGGAACTGTAGTCCATAACATCTGGAGGGCCGCGAATTTGACACCTGTGCATGTGGCGGATGAAATTCAATTCTCCTTAGATCTTTAGGTGAAAAAGAGTGTAGTGCTTTTCATTTTTTGTGTGTAAACTTCATTTGCACTTTACCTCTCTTTTTGTTATTTACTTGTCAGTGCAGTTATTCAACATTTTAACTCCCTAGACAACCTATGAAATACATTGTTTTAGAAAATGTTGTGGTTTTGGACCATTAGGCCTGGTGCACTTCCAAATAATTTGAGGGCTAAGCATACTAGAAAATCAGATGCCATCTCCGTGGATATACTGAATACTACAGACTGTCTGAGATTGTAATATCCATGAGAAACAAATGAACAAATCCTTGATTGTGATGTTCATGAGTCTAAAGAGTGTTTCACATGTACATAATCAGGATTTTTGGGATGAACCTTGCTGACTTTGGGAATGGAAATACCACAGTTATGTATACAGTTTCAAAATCTGACATTTCAGTTGATTTGTAACAGTCTGACTTTGGGGACATGTTAATCGCTATCCCTGTTGAAGGGCTGCCATGCCATTCTTTATACATATAGTGCCTTATATAGACTTGTTTCTTATGTTCTAGGCTGACCAAATTTCTGGATTTCATATAAGATCTGTTCTCTGTGTCCCTATTTGGAACAGCAACCACCAAATAATTGGTAAGCTTTCACTCACTAATCAGTAAAAGATTGTAAGGAATTCCATAGAAGCAGAAATAAAAGGCTTTTTGGTGTAAAAGACCATTT
>NC_059432.1:10054144-10071202 GCF_021028975.2 Sphaerodactylus townsendi
CATCCCTGCCGGGAAGACTGGGACGCTTTCGCTGACTGCTGTCGGTCCTTGCTTGCTAAAACCGCAAGAACGTCCGCTCGGCTCGGAGGCGCCTGGTCCCTCGCTTGGGCCCGCTCGAGTTCCTTCTGCCTCCCGTGCTCTCTCGCCTGCTCCCTTAACCTTTCGAGCTGCCGGAACTCAGATCGCCGCTCGTCCGCCGCTGCCTGGCGGATGGCCTCCTCCTCCCTCCGCTGCCTCCTCTCGGACTCCGCCTTCCAGTCCAGTTGGTATCTGTCGGGATCCCTGGTGTTGCGCCAGCTCACCGGGCACCAGCGATACGGGTGCCCGTCTTGTCCGCACAAGCTGCAGCACACCTCCCGCGCGCAGGTCTCCGCGCTGTGGCCCTTCCCTCCGCATCTGGGGCACAAGCGCGACGTGCAGTCCCTCCGCAGGTGGTCGTAGGCGCCGCAAACGAAACACGCGGGGGGCTGGCCGCTGTACCTGACCGTCGCGCGCTCTCCCCCCATGAAGAAGTATCTCGGCAGGTGATGGAGGCGACCCTCGGGGGTCCTGTCGAGCCCCATCACCAACTTGTACTCACAGGTCCAGACCCCGAATTCGTCGCGTTTTTCCTGCGGCTCCATCAAAACTCGGCCTTCCCTGGCCAGCCGCCGCGAGATGTCTTCCTTGGGGACGTCCCCGGACCTCAGGTAGACCGTCACGACCCGTGTTTCTCCCCGAAAGAGAGGCTGCAGCTCCAAAAAATCGAAATCGGAATCCTTCGCGCGTTGAGCCGCTCGGCAGCTGTCCCAGAACTGCTGGTACGCCGCCTCGGAGCGGAACATGACGTCCGCCTCCGGGATTCCAGGGGGAATGCTGACCGCCCTCAGGTCCGCGGAGGGAACCTCCATCTTCCCGATCAGGAAATGTCCCACAAGATATTCCCTGGACATGAACACGCTGTCGGCCTCCCCCTTGTACCGCAACCGCACCACGAACTTCCTGTCCTCGCGGGCCTCTTCCTCCTGCACTCGCATGGTCTTGTAATACGCGGCCAGCATCTGTTCGTCCTCCACGTAACCCTGGGACAAGGGAGCCCGGTAAGTGCGTCGAAACCACGGGCTGCTCCCGCCCATCGCTTGCGCGTAGGACCTCGAGCCCCCGAGGCACGCCTCGCCACCCCGGGGGTCTCCGGGGACCCGAGCCGCCGCCGCCGCCCCATCCGCTACGCCTGTGAGCCCTTGAGGCGCCAGCAGAGGTCGGTCCCGGCTACCCAGTTGCGCCAGGGTCTTCCTGAGTTCGAGCACCGGGGCGGGGGCCCCGGACAAAACCGACAGGGCCGTCCCCACGGAAGTGGTCGCCAGCTGCTGTTCCACGTCGCCTTTCTGCCGTGCGCCCTCCAGCGACTCGCCCGGCTGTGGCCCCTGGGGCGGCCACGGTCCCCGGTCTCCGTCCTTTCCCTTTTGCCCGCCGCCTAGGCCGCTCTTTGCGCTCGAAGGGCCGGCTGCCGCCGCGCCAGTGCCCACTTCCGGCAGCGGGGGTCCTCGAGACGGCAGCGCCGGGAAGTCCTCGTTGGCCCGCAGGTCGTAACGCCCCGGCGGGCCGCTCCTGAGCTCCCTGATGAGGCGGTCGGCCGACTCCCTGGCCCGCGCGACCACCTCGCGCGCCGCGTGGCCCACCGCCTGCTCGCTTTCTTTCTGCCACCGCGCTCTCTCCCTCCTCTCCTTTTCTCTGTCTGTCCCCTTTGCTGGCTCCGAACTGCCCGACGGGGTCTGGGCTTGCTTCGGATCCTCGAGTGACGCTGCTCCCCCTTGCCCTTGGGCATTGGCGAGAGTCCCGTCGCCCGTGACCGTCTGGGGTTCGCTTCCCGCTGGCGCTGACGGTGCCAGCTCCAGGGCCGCCACGCTCCCTCCTGGTAACTGCAGAGAAGGCGGCTGTGGTGATGACGGCGTGGACGAGGAAGACGAAGAGGTCGATGACGACGACGATGCAAGTGGGTCACTGGTAGCTGGAGATGAAGACACGCCCTCCACTCCGGTCTGCAGTTGCTGCTGTTGCCCGGCGGTCGTCTCAAGCTGACCGGCGGTCGTCTCAAGCTGACCGGCGGTCGTCTCAAGCTGCCCGACGGTCGTCTCAAGCTGCACCTGCCCTCCCTCGGCTTGAGTGTCGTGTGCTGCCGTGCTTGTTGGCGGTGAATGTTCCCGCGCGTGTCGTGTATCCGATTGGGGAGCCTCCGAGCGATCAGTATGTTGGTCCTGCACTCTAGGTGTGCCTGCTTGTCCCCCCTCAGACGGATGCAAACGTCGTCCCGCCCCGGAGGTGCCCGTAGACGACCCCGGGGGCGGCACGCTCATGGGTGGAGGCTCCCCTGGCGACCGATCGCGCCCGGGCCCGAGGGTCCCGGCGGGAGCGTCGCCAGATGTGGTTCTACTTTTCACCATACTGACCCCGCCCTGTTGCGTTGCTCGATCCGGATGCGGGTGGTCCCGTCGGCTCGGTGTGGCTTTACCGGAGAAGGCCTCCTCACTCCCTTTGCCGCCCCGGCGGCCGTGCGCCGACTCCAGACTGCCTGCGCGGCGCTCCATCGGCCTGGAAAAGTCCTTGCGATAAAAGGCTGCGGTGTTGCCCTCCGCCCTCCGTTTACGCTCGGCCCCTTCCCACGGTGGCACCTCCCGCCGGGCCGCCCGCCTTCCCTGGGGAAACCCCGCCTCCCCGCTGCCTGGCCCCAGAGGTGTTCCTCGGCTCTCCTCCCTCTCCACCCGTTCTCCCCATGTGAGACAGTCCTCTGCCGAACAGACGTCGGCTCCCTCCGGCTCTGAATCGGAACTAGGGCCGTGGGTGCAACCCGCCTCCCCCTCGCCCGTTCCCTGACCCCCATGGCCCACCCAAAATCTGCCTGCCGTGCCCTGTCCTCCACCCCCTCCCTTGCCGTGGCCGGACCCCTGGCTGCGTTGTGCGATTTGTTTGCCCGGGCACGCGGACTGGCTGCGGTGCCGCTGCGGGAAGACGCGGTCCGGCCTCGGTGCTTCCTGCCGCCGCCCCGCCGCCCCAGAGAGCTGGCCGCCGCCGCCTTGTTCGTGCCCTTTGTCCTTCATCTTGCCGCGTCGGAGCCGCAGCAACGAGACCGAGTTGGTCATCCACTCGTCCCATTCGTCGTGCTCCAGCTCGCTCTCCGGCTCCTCTTCGTACCTGTGGGTGAACCAAACACACAGCTCCCTCCCCTCCTCCTGCGCCCTCCGCATCCCCTGCAAGTCCCGAATCAGCTGCCCCTCCTCCAGCCACCCGGGGACAGGCACCGAGCCTGAGCGAGCCTTCCTGGACACCAGCAACCGTTCCACCGCCGCCATGGTCGCCGCCTTGGTGGCCCTCGCCTTGGCTTCCTCCTCCTCCCCGAGTCCCAGCTCCCCGCTGCATGCCGCCAGGACCACCGGCCGCGCAGCCGTGAGCACTTGCCAAAGTTTTGCTTGCCCGTGTGGCCGTAAACTCCCTGTAGGGACCGCCGCCAACCTGAGCCGTGACACCAGGAACCCCCAAAACCGGAGCAGGTCCTTTTGCTGAGGCTGGTCGGGCAAGAGAATGGACTCCACCACCCGGAAATCCCCATCCAGCTGGGCCTGCCACCTCTCCCTGATGAGCGCCTCCCTGGACTGCGGTTCCCCATCCGGTTCCTTCCATCCTGAGCTTTCTCCGCTCCCCACCCTTCGAACCTTGCGATCGCCGGAGCGGCCCCGATGAACCCCGCAGCCTCCCATCCCATCCCGGTCCGAGTCCTGTCCTGTGCCAGTGGTAGGCGTGGCGCTCATCACCTCCTCCTCCGCCCCCAGGTCCTCCATATCTTGCAGGTTCCCATCTCCTTCCCCGTCCTCCCCCCACTGACACCGCAAGAGCAGGGCAGCCCGCTTCTGGTGCCCTTCCACCTCACCGATGTCGCTCGCTGCTTCCTCTTCTGCCGATGCCAGCGCCAGTTCGCCATCCGGGTGATCTCCCGCAGCCGCCGCCTGCCAGTCCATACCTGCGGGGGACGAGTCTCCGCCCGTTCCCACCTGGACCGGGCCAGAAAAACCTGCAACGGGGGATTCTCCTCCCTCCAGTGGCCCCTCTCCCGCCTCTTCTCTGGGGTCCCGCCCGGCACCCCCCTCCCCTGACACTCCTTCCCCTCCTCCACCTTGTCCCCCGTTTTGGGCCTCCCGCGAGGTTCCCGGCGCGACGTGCCGCAAAAAGGGACCCCCCGAGGCTTGTGTCACCTGCGCCTCCCCTGAGCCCCCTTTCTCCGGGGAGGAGTTTGGGATGGTGTCTCCTCTCTCTCCCGCAACCTCTGCCACCCTCAAGCTGGACCCCGGAGACTCCTCCTGACCGTCCCGGGACGCCCCCCCTTTTCCCCGAATTTCCAGTTTCCCTTCCGGGTCCAGGGGTTCCCCATGTGATCCAGTGTTGATGACAGGTGCTCCCATTGCCACCCGCCTTCCTCTCTCCCCTGCACCATTTTCAGGCACCTGCGCGCTCCCTTGCCGGAGCGGGGACGTAAAAGAGCCCCCCGAGGCTTGTGTTGCCTGCGCCCCCCCTGGGCCGCTGTCCCCCCGGGGTGTGGCCTGAACAACATCTCCCCTTCCTCCCGCTTCCCCTGCCACCCTTGGGCGTGGTCCCGGGGGTCCCTGCCGCTCGCACGCAAGGGAACCCAATCCTTCCATTTCCCCTTCCTTTTCCTCGGCCGGACCCCGGGGTTCCCCCTGAAGCCCCCCACTGGGAACATTCTCCCCTTCGAGTCCCTCTCCCCCTCTGTCCCCTCCAGGAATTTCGGCCTCCTGCGCGGTTGCCTGGCCGAGAAAATCCGCAAAAGGGCCCCCAGAGGTTTGCACCGTCCCTTCCCAAGCAGCTGTTTGTAGTGTGTGCAGTGTGCGTTCTGGTGTTACACCCAGCGCAACAGCGCTCTTACCTGGCTGTGCAGCTGGACCCTGCAGCCCAGAAGGCCGCTGGCTGCCTTTTGGGGGTCCCTCCTGGCTCTCCCGGCTCTCCTCGTCCCTCTGCAGGCTTTCCAATGGCTGCTGGATCTCTTTACTGGGCAGCTCATTAACTTGGGGATTTATGCGTTCCTCCGGTGTCAACCCTCCCTGGAGATCGCCCCCCTCCCCTCCTTCCACTCCTTCTGCCCCGGCAACAGTCCCCCTCCCTGCCCCAAGGCTTGCTGATTGGCCAGTTTCTCCTCTAATCTGCCCAGCAACTTCCCCCCTCCCTGGCTCCGCAGCGTCTAGCTTGTGACTCTGACTCATCTCCTTGTGACTCTGAGTCATCCCCCCTCCCACCTGCACTGCGAGTGCTTGCCATCCCCCTATGGGATCTCCAGGCTTGCCCTGGAGACTCCCAGGAAAGCCTTTTGGATGGGGGAAAATGGGGTTTTCTTGTGGGGGCTCCCCTGAACGCTTGGGAGAGGGGTCTTCTTCACTTTCTTCCGAGCCCATGACGCCACTTTCAGCCCCCCCCTGGTTCGGTGACTCCAGGAGTTTGGGAAAAATACAAAGTTCTTGCACCCACAGAGTTTGCTCTCAGACTGCTTCTGCTGCGCACCCTAAATTTTACATTGGCTTTTTCTGCGCTGCGTGTTCTGTGGCCATGCACCCCTTTGCCTGACGCCCCCCTTCTTCCAGGGGTCTCCCAGACTCTCCTTTTTCTTCCTCGCTGGAGTCTGTATCTACACCAGGGGCACCCCGCACCCCCATGTCTTTGTGCCTGCGAGAGCTGTGTCCCCTCTTTTTGGGTGGGAGCAGTTTCTTCTGTTTGGGCTGCTGTCCCCCTTTATCCCCCGCACCCTGAGTCCCCCCTCTGCCGGGTGCTCGCCCCCTTTCTTGAGGACCCTCCTGGGGACCCTGGGGACCCCCAAACCCCTCTCCTGAAGCCTGATCCCCCTCGTTCCTGGGTTTTTTCCTCGCAGCTTCTTCCAAAAATTCTTCTCCAATGGCTGCCTCGGCTGGCTGCCTCTCTTCAGCGTTTTCATGAGTCTTTCCCAACTGGGGGCCCCCTCCTCCTTCCCTGGGGTGCTGCTGCCCCCCCAAATCCATGGGACCCTCTTCCCCCACGTTCCCCTTCTTCTCTATCACCCCAAAAGCCTCCCCCTCCCCCTGTACCCCACTCACAGTCTCTGCTGGGCATTGCTGCAGTCCTGGGGTCTGGTCTACCTCAATGGCCGCTCCTCTGGAGGTTTCTTTTCCCTTCTGGGTCAGCTTTTCTTCCTGGGGCATTTTTGGGGAGCCCCCTTGCTTTTTCCTCTTCTTGGAGCCACCCATGGGTGCCCCCCGCCTTCCCCCAAGTGGGGGTGAAGTCAAAACCGCTGTACCTTGGCTGGATACCACCTTCCTGGAGGAAAATCCTGGAGCCCAGGCAGGAGCCCACGTGAAGCACGACTGGTCCTTTGTTAGGGTTAGGGTTAGGGTGAGGGTTAGGGTGAGGGTTAGGGTGAGGGTGAGGGTGAGGGTTAGGGTGAGGGTGAGGGTGAGGGTGAGGGTGAGGGTGAGGAAAATATAATTTTTTTTAGGAAAATATAATTTTATTTGAAGAATTCCATCCTACAATAACAGCGGTACAGCCGGTGAAAACATAACCAGCATTCAAAACGTTATAACAAGGAACGACTTTAAACCATTACAAAACCACCTTCAAAGAGCCCAAAGATAGAAGGACCCCACAACCAACAAAACTCTTATGCCAGCCACGCTTTTACGGTGACTCATAAAATCATGTTGGGAACCAGTTATTATATACGATACCGAGCCAGGGCGGGGTTTCAACCTATATGTATGTAAAATGTAATGTGATGTCCTACACTAAATGCAAAATTATTACCTCAATTAAGCCTTACTAACTATACTCTAATAAACTCTAAAAACCCCACCCTCCTGTTTGAATTTTGTAGTTAAGTAACGTATTTACCAGCATTAACACCGTTGCACAGATATAAAAGTCCAACAGAATGTGTCAGGCGCATAGGGTTCATTAACGTCCATTAATGTTCATCAAAAAGGTCAAAAAAGGTTCCCCACAACACCCTCAAGTCCCACAAGATTACTAGAAAGAGCTCCAAACCAAGAGTCTCATAACGTGTCTCCTGGGTCAAAATCCCAGTTCTGAATACAAATTATATACATAAGCACAGATGCACAAAGTCATTGTCCACTGTCGAGTCCGAAAACAAGTCCACTGTCCACAGTTCAGCTGCAAGCGTCCAGAATGTCAGCCGCAGCTAGAGTTCCACGATGCAACTTATGTGATGGGCGTGCCTCCCCCCAGCCACCAGCTCCACCACTTGGGCCAGGTTGCCTTTCCTTGCCGTTGGTGTTCGTAATGCGCTATGCTTTGGAGGGTGCCGACCACGTTCTCAGCATACTGCAGAACACCCACCCTTTTGTCGCCCTTCATCTGCTGCTGCCTCATGCGCCCAATTCTAGAGACCACCAAGACGTTAATGAGGCGTTTGGTTGACCATGGTGCACGAGGCATTCCCATCGCCCACGCTGGGACGACCTGACGTTCTTCCTTGCCCGCGCAAACCTGCGTCCAAGATTGGAGGGCCAGCGTAGGGTCCCCCAAACGTCGCGCCACCAGTCTCCACAGCTGCCGAGAGGTGGGGCACTCCTGAACCAGGTGTTGTACAGTTTCACGTGGCGTGGCGCCCAATGTCCGATCGCTACAGCCCGGGCGTTTGCACAATTGCTCGTTCCCTAGCCGCCACGGCTCCGCTTCCGCTGATCGCAGGACCCTATGGTACGCCCGCCAACGAGTCTCGTGAAGACTGAAAGGGACCCTCCTGTCCTTGAACCATGCCTTTTTGTGGGCGGCCGCATCAGATGCCGTCAGGTAGGCCGGTGTGCGCTCTGCAGCAGCCAAACGGTCCTGATACGGCTGGAGGTGATATTCCTGCCGCGTTAGGGCATACAGAGCCGCCCCAACATTGACGGGTCGTTCCTCTCGCGCTCTGTGGACCAAATCCCCCGTCAGCCGATAGGCTACGACCTGTGCTGAGAGCTCACAGAGGTGATCCGGGAGTCCTGCCATGGCTGCCACCGTTCTCTTGGGAACACCCTCCGCTTTGCCGCTGGTCCAGGCCTCCATCCAGGCAGATGTTTCCCAAGTGGCCTGACAAAAACTCCACTTGGTTGTGTCCCCTTCTCTCCGGACTAGGTTCGCAGCAATAAAATGGCAGGTGAACAGAAGGGCGGGATCCGGAACCCCCAGGCCACCATCGCCAACATCTGTGTGAATGACTGCTCGTTTCAGGGGGAAGTTATTGGTGCCCACCAGAAAACGCATCCACTGAGGCATGACTGTACGGTTAAGCGAGGCTATGGGAGGGTAGACCTGGGAGATGTAATTCCCAGCGCCCACGAGGTAGGCCCCTAAATATGCCGCCCTCTGTGGGAGCAAGAGATGGAACGCTGCCCACTTTTGCAGCCGCTGCTCCGCCTTTGCTAACCACTGCTCCCAATTGTCCCTCCAGCGACTGGGGGCCGTACCAAAGCAGATGCCCAAGATTTTCACCGAGGGCACCAGGTGGTCCGGGTCTCTGTTTAATGAGCCAAGCCCCTCCTCCAGAGCAGTGACCGCCATGCCTTCTCCCGCAAACCTGGCGTCTATGATGCTTGTCTTATCGGGGTTGATCTTAGCCCCGCTTGCCCTTTCGTAACGAGTCAGATGGCTCCTGATGACTGCCAAATCGTCCGGCCGCTCCCCAAGCAATGTCAGGTCATTCGCATGGGCGATGCCCTTCAGCCGTGGTGCTGCAGGATGTTTTTGCAAGGCCAGGCCCGGGAGCCTCGCGTCGTGCTGTAGGTAGGCCAGCAACGGGTCAATGGACAGCGCGTAGAGCAGCGGGCTGAGAGGGCAACCCTGCCGGAGCCCTCCGGTTTGCGGCAAAGTCGGCCCGGCCCAACCGGCCACCATCGGCGTGGCTTCAGCGTTCGCATACAGCGTCTGGAGCCAGGAAATAAAGGCACTCGGCACTCCTTTGGCAGTAAGAAGGGCCCACAGATAGCCGTGATGGACTCTGTCAAAAGCCTTTGACTGGTCACAGGCGACCAGAAAACAGGGAGCCCTGCCAGCCCCGGCCTCAGAAAACAGGTCCCGCAGCAAAGAGAGGGAGTCCGCGATCCTTCTGCCGGGGACCGCGCTAGTTTGCGACGGGTGCATCATTCGACTGGCCAGGAGAGAAAGGCGATGGTTTAAAATCCGGGCGAGGAGCCTGTAATCGACATTGGTCACCGTAATTGGCCTCCAATTACCCGGGTCTGCCAGATCCCCCTTCTTTGGAAGAAAAGTCACCCTCGCCTTGTAGCACGAGGGGGCCAACACCCCTTTCGCCAGGGCCTCATTAAAAAACCTGGTGAGCACCGGCACTAACGCTTCGGCATGATTTTTATAAAACAGGTAAGTGAGCCCATCTGGTCCCGGCACAGAGTTGGGCTTGCCGTTGGAAATGGCCCACTTCACTTCTTGTTCAGAGATGGGGTCTGTCAGCGCCTGTACGTCCGGATCGGTACCCCGGAGCTTTCCCCCAGTACTGTCAAGGATCTCATTGAGACCTTTCAAATAGTCCTGCTGCGCAAGAGGGTCCACATCTCCGCCCCGCAAGATCCGTGCGTAGAAGCGTCCCATTTCCTGAGCCATGTCCGCCGGGTGAGTGAGCATAACAGCCGTGCCTTGCTGCCGCAACGCCACCATTGGCTGGCGCACACTGCCCAGGTGATCTCTTTCCCAGTCTCCTTTCTGCAGGGCTGGGCTCCGGGCTCTGCAACGCTGCTCTCTCACCCGACGGTCCCTATGGTCTTTCCTATAGGCACGGAGCGTGTCCCTGTCCCGCTGGAGCCGATCAGCGTCCCATCCCCCTCCAGCCGCCAAAACAGTCTCTGCTCGCATAGTCCGGTAAAGAGCCCGATGGTATTGGGCCAAAGCCACGTCCCTTTGTCGGCTCATGCGGTTGCGGCACCACTTCTGGACTTGGCGCTTGGTGAGCTCCCAGTTCCCAGCCGCATCCTGCTCTCCAGCTCGGCCGCAAGCCAGGTGCTGCTGGAGGAGCTTGTCTAACTCACACACCCCTGCCTCCAATTGCACATATTCATATGGGATGCGCCAGGTGCCCCTCCGAGGAGGGACAGGTGTTTCATTTCGTACTCGCACCTCCAAAAGTCCGTGAAAAGACCAAGGGGTCACAAGAATCCTGCAGCTCACTACGTTCAACTCCGTACTGACCCAGACGTGATCCAGACGCGAACGAAATCTGGGGTGGAAAAACGTGAACGGTGTGGATCCCTGCGAGCCCCTATAGTCCTCTAGGAAAAGGCGGCGCCCCCCGGTCGGATAATAGTCCAGCGCCGGAGCTACGTGTACGGCTGCATCACAAAGCCCTCTTTCCTGCTGGAGCCAAAAATTCAAGCCCCGCTCCTCTGCACTCAGGCACCCCGGTGCAGTCGGCTGTAACTCTACCCGACGTCCAGTCCCCGTCTCTCCAGACACTCTTGGAACGGTGCTACACCGATCCTCTGGCCGTGCCCGATTATTGAAATCTCCTAGGACCACATACAGCAACCCTGGGGCGGTGGTAAAGTCTTTCAGTCGAGCCCACAAGGCCTGCCTCTGGGCCCGTTCTACCGGGCCGTAGACGGCACACACACGCACTGGCAAAGAGTCCTGCGGCATGTCCCCTTTGATAGCCAGATCGACTATCAGAAGATGACCCGGTTCGGCGTCAATCTTCCGACTGATCGTCCATCGCGAGGAGTGGCGCAGCAAGACAGCCACACCCCCTTGTCCATCAGTGCGGTAGGACCACAGGGAGGGCCCCCACATCCACAAACGTTGGCCCGCCACCCTGTCCCGTTCCGATTGAAAATGGGTCTCCTGCAGGACCACCAAGTCCAGTCCCAACTTTGCAACATGCTGGAGGATCTCTGCCCTCCTCGCTGGCTGTCGTAGTCCTCCCACGTTCCATGTGGCGATACGCAGGTCGAGCCATGCTGGAGTAGGCCCTATGGGACCAACAGTTTGTGCCGTGCTGGGAAGGACACCAGAAGATGACGGAATTGATGGAATTGATGGAATTAATGCGAAAGCTGGCTGTGCGGCGTGGGAAAAGTTCGAAGAAGGACCACCAAGGTGCAAAGTCCGGCTAAACAAATGGAAAGGCAAAGGCCGCAGATCTTATAACGACTCACTTGAGCCAGCAGGGGACAGGGCCGTGTGAAGCCGGCGCCCATTGCAGACAGGAAGGGTGTCGTCGGTATCCTCCCCTTCTGCCTCGTTCCCGCTGCCATCCCCCGGGGAGCTCAGTTGAAACTCAGCTAACACCTGCTGGTGAGAGCCGTCCTGTGCCGCCCCTTCTGCTGGATGCAGCGGAAGTGCGGTTGTTTCAGAGGGTGGGTGAGTGGGCTGGGTCCCCGCGACCGCAAGAGGCCCCGGCAGCCCAGGCATCCTGTCTCTGTCCTCTGGTGGGTCTGGCTGAGGAGGGAGTTCTCGTTCCAGCTGCGCACTGGCCTCCCCTTCCCCAGTCGGTCCCACCCCCGAGTCCCCCGTTAGTTCCTGCTGAGCTTCTGCCAAAACATGAACGCCGTCTTCAGATGTCTCCGGCGTTGTATGGGGCATCTGAGAAAATCGCATCGGGGTTCCACTGCTCACTGGCTCTTCTCCCAAAACTCCCTCAGAGACCCCTTGCTCGGCCCCGGCTGCGTCCGGCTGTGACACCTCAACTGTCATCGCTCCTGTGGACCTGACTGCCTTCCCAGTCACATACTCTGCTTGCTCACCTGGGGATTCCGGAGGCGGCGTGGTTTCCATGGGCACACCCACGGTGTACCGCCCTTCCAAAACAGGTTCAGGAATAGCAGCCCCACCAACAGATGCCTGCACTGACGTCTGCGTCGGCAGCTGTTGATCATTGTCCCGAGTCTGCTGAGCCTGCACTTTCCTGGACTTCCGCGGCTGTTCCGGTCTCTGCTCCAAAGGCCGCAACGCATGGGTACCAGCCACAGCCCGAGATCCACTCTGCTGTACAGAACTCTCTCCCGGTGGTGCCTGTTTTCGCTTACTGCCCCTCTGGCTCTGTGGGCCCGTCGGGTCTGGTAGCAGGAATTCCATCTCAGAGCCTTGGTCACCCTCACTATGAGCTGCCTCCTCTCCGCCCTGCTCCATCTGCTCTTCCTCCACGGCAGTCTGCAGCAGCTGGTAACGGTTGGCCTGCTCCGTGAGGCCGTGGGACTGGTGAGAAAATGGCACGCGCTGCATCCCTTTCGCAGGCCTTCGACGGCTGCCAACCTGCTGCCAGGCCTGCACGCCAGACCCGGACCCTTCAGCCTGCCGACCTCCCTCACTCGCCTCTCGCCCGCTGGTCCCGTCATGGCGACCGGGGGCGCCCTGCAAACGCTCCTGGTCGCGCTGGAGTTCCCGAGCGCGCTCCTGTCGGCGTGCCGCCCTTCTGAGCTCTAACCTCTCCCGGTCTGCGTCTCGCTGACGCCTGCTCTCCTCCTCTCTCCTGGAACGGCGATCGGCCTCCGCCTCCCATTCCCTTCGGTAACGGTCTGGGTCCCGAGCGTTCCGCCAACTGTCCGGGCACCACCTGTATGGGTGCCCTTCCTCCCCACATAGGCTGCAGACCACGGGCCGGTTGCAGGTCTCCACACTATGCCCCTTGCCACCGCACCGGGGACACAGGCGCGACAGACAGTCCCGTCTGAGGTGGTCATAGCTGCCACACAGGAAACAGGCCGGCGGTTGCCCACTATAACGTACCGTGGCACGCTCACCCCCCATGAAGAAATATCGAGGGAGGTGGCGGAGGCGGCCTTCGGGAGTCCTGTCGAGGCCCATGATGAGCTTATACTCACAGGTCCATACTCCAAAAGCGTCTCTCTTCTCTTCAGGCTCCATCAAGACCCGGCCTTCCCTGGCTAGGCGCCGAGAAATGTCCTCCTTCGGGACATCCCCAGAGCGCAAGTAGACCGTCACAACTCTCGTCTCTCCGCGAAAGAGAGGCTGCAACTCCACATCCCGGAAAACTGGGTCCCGCTGCCGTTGAGCCAGCCGGCAGCTGTCCCAAAATGCCTGGTACGCCGCCTCAGACCGGAACATTACATCAGCTTCTGAGACCCCCGGAGGGATGCTCACCGCTCTTAAGTCCGAGGAGGGGACTTCCATGTGCTTGAGCAAAAATTGCCCCACAAAATATTCTCGGGTCAGGAAAGTACTGTCCGGGTCCCCTTTGTAGCGCACACGAACGACAAACTTGCGATCTTCCTGTGCTTCAGCGTCGTGGACCCGCGCAGCATCATAATACGCCGCCAACATTGCTTCGTCCTCTACAGAGTCCTGCGTCGGGCGGGCACGATAAGACCGGCGTCCCCCTTGACTAACGCCTCCTGTCGCCTGTGCATAAGATCGAGAGCCCCCTGCACGCACCACACTCTGCCGTCCTGCATCCCCTCCCATCTGAGGGGGACCGGGGCACGCAGCCGCCTCCCCATCCGCTGCTGTCGCAAGCCCTTGGGTCCCCGGCCGCGCACCTGTCATCCCACTCAGCTGGGTTGTAGCGGAGGGCCCGCCGAGCAACCGATTAGGTAGCAGACCAGCGTCATCGGACAAAGCCGCCATTGCCACCCGAACAGAGGTGGCAGCCAAAAGTCGTTCCACCTCGCCATGCTGTGCTTGCGATGCCAAAGCGCTCGCCGCATCGTGCTCGCCATCATCAAGAGTTATACCACTGTGGTCATCGCCCACTGGCTCCCGATCAACTACCAGAGGAGCGGCCGCTGGCCCTGGTTGTAGAGTCGGCTGCCCTGGCAGCGGCGGGAACTCCTCTTCAGCCATTAAATTATAGCGGCCCGACACACCGCTCCTAATCTCCGCCCTGAGACGCTCGCCTGACTGCTGGGCTCTTGCCACCACATCCGGTGCTGCATGACCCACTAAAAGCTCCCTGGTCCTCTGCTGTTGGGCCTTTAGCTTCGTCTTCGTGGCAATGGCTTTCCGCTTTTCTTGGGCCAGTGCCAACAGCTGCGGACAGCTGGGGTCTGGAAGTGCGGCGCCAGGAGCTCCCTCTGCCACCTCCGCACCCCCCACTGCTGGAACCGCTGAAACAGGACTCGACGACGACGGTGATGTCATCGGAGGCAACCCAGCTGGAACGGGTGAAGAAGATGAGGAAGATGAGGAAGATGAGGAAGATGAGGAAGATGAGGAAGCCGCCGCCGAAACACCCGGGGATGATGCTTGCGTCATTGGTATTGCTGGCGTCGCTGGTGTTGCTGTCGTCGCTGGTGTTGCTGTCGTCGCTGTCGTCTGTGGCTTGACTGGCGTCGCTGGCTGTGAGTCACCGATGGCCGAGGATGGAGACACACCCATCACAGTGCTGCGCTGACTATGCTGACTTCGCTGATCATCTTGCCGGTCGTCCTTCACGACCTCGACCTCCCCTCGGATCTCGGGGGAGCTCCTCTTCTGCCCTCCCTGACTGTGTATGGTATGTGCCGTCAAAAGTGTACACTCGCGCGCATGGCGTGCATCCAAGCGGGGAGCCTCCATTGGAGCAGTTTGTGTGCCCTGGTCTGGAAATGTGCCTACTTGTCCCTTTCCCTGCAGATGTGCGTGTCGTCCCATGTCAGAGGTGCCCGTGGGCAACCCCGGACACGGTCCGCTCATGGGCGGAGGCTCCCCTGGCGGCCAATCGCGCCCGGGCCCCGAGGCCCCGGCGGGAGCGTCGCCAGTGTTTCTAATTTTCACTATACACACCCCGCCCTTCTGGGCTGCTCGGTCCATCTGAGTCGTCTGGTCCCGCGTGGTACTGGCAACGACCGTCGGGGAGTCCGTCCTGCTCACAGGGTGGCCTGAGGCTTTGGAGCCGTCTTTGCGATGCTTCCGAGACCTGGAAGGAACCTCATGAGACACAGCGCCGCCAGGAGCGTCTTTCCGATACCCCCGCCTAACTGTTTCCCACGGGGGCACCTGCCGTCCTGCTTGCTGCCCCCCTGTGGGAGGAACCCCTCCCCCTCCCTCTGGGCCCAACACTTGCCCCGCTGCCTCCGCCCTGTCTACCCACTCTCCCCAAGTAAGCCCTTCCCCTTCGGAATCCACATCAGCCCCTTCTGAGTCTTCGTCCGAAAAAGGGAGCGAAGCAGTCTGCCCCCCTCCCGCTCCCTTTGCTGTGCGTGCAGCCCAAAACTTCCCCCCGTGCTCTGGCCCACCACCGCCTCCCCCACGAGCACCCAACCCCTCTCCCTGCACCGATAGCTGCTTTCCCTTATTGCCAGGTAAAGGCCGTTTCCCCTGTCCGAGGGATTTGCACAGCGTCGAGGATCCTGCCACATGCTTCTCTGCTGGCTGACTGTGTCTGCGCGTCCCCGCCGAGGGTCCGCCCTCTTCATCCTTCAGCAAACTGCGCCGAAGCCGCAGCTGCGACACCAGAGTAGTCAGCCATCGCTCCCACTCCTCTGCCGTCAGGGTGTCATCCATCTCCGGGTCCTGCCTGTGGGCGAAAAACCCCCACGGTTCCCTCCCCTCCTCCTTTGCCCGCAACATCCCCTGTAACTCCCGGATGAGTTGTCCCTCCTCCAGCCAGTCTGGGACAGGCACCGGACCCGCCCGAGCTCTCCTGGCCACCAACAGGCGTTCAACGGCCGCCATGGTGACCGCCTTGGCTGCCCGTGCCTGCCTCCGCTCCCCGTCTGACAACACCCCATCGCACACCTTTAAAATGTCTGGCCGGGCTTTATTTAACAGCTGCCACAACATCGCATGACCATGTGTACGAAGGTTGGCCGTTGGGACAGGGGCCAACTGAAGCCGGGACACAAAAAAACCCCAAAAACGGAGAAGGTCTTTCCGGTCTTTGTGCTGGGGCAAGAGGATATGTTCCATCTCCTGCAGATCCCCCTCCAGTTGCGAGTGCCACCGTTCTCTAATGCCCGCCTCCCTAGAGTGGCCCCCACCATGTCCTTGTTCACCTTGTCTCCTCCTCTGACCGGAACTCCGGCCCCTCGAGGGGCTCCTAGAACTCCCCCGCCCACTTGTCCCCTCCTGATCTGTGTCTAGTCCTGTAGCAGCAGCCACTGCAGCCTCAGAGCGGCCCGCCTCGCCACCCGCCCAACAGTCCTCCATGACTTGTTCACCCTCCCTTTGCTCCCCCAACTCACCCCAGTGCCACCGCAACAGCAGAATGGCCTCTTCCTGCTCCTTTACCTGTGGATCCTCCTCCTGCTGCGCAACACTTACCAGACCGGGCTGCTCAGCCGCCGGTGGATCCCCCACCCGAGGATCACTCACCACTTCCATCTGCCACTCCATCCCTGCAGGAGCGTGATCCATCTGCGGCGTGAGGCTGGCTGCTTCAGAAAAGGCCGTGAAAGGGGGTTGTCCAGCCTCTTGGGAACCCTCCTGGAGCCCCTCATGTGTTCCTTGCGGTGAGGCGCCTGCTGCCAAAACCCCCACCCCTTCTCCATTCTCACTTCCAGCGTGGGGTATCCCAGGGTCCACCCGTCCGTCTGACGGCATAAAATAACCCCCAGAAGCATGTCGCTCTTGTGCTTCCTGCAAGCCACTCTCCCTTGAGGATTGGGACTGACCAGAAAATCCTGCCACTTCTGCTCCCTCCGCCAGCACTGAGCCCGAGACAGGGGCCCTCTGAGGGTCTGTCAGGGTTTCCCCCCTTGTGCCCCCATGTACTGGTAAATCCACGGGGCCCCGTGAGACAATAACACTGGGAATGTCTATTCCGGCTTGCCCTCCACTGCACTTACCCAGTTCAGCCTCCTGGCTGCTCTCGTGCCGGAGAGACCCTCCCAAAAACCCCCCCAAGGCTTGTGCTGCCTGCACCTGCGTGAGACCACTCACTCCCTGGGAAGGGTCCTGGGCCTCATGCCCCCCCTCCCCTGCCTCCCCTTTCACTAGAAAACCAGTGCCAGAGCAACCTTGTTGACCAAGAGACGTGTTCCCCTTTCCCTCCCCGTTCCCTGCTGAAAAGGGGGGTTCCAGGGGTTCCTTCTGACTACCCTCACTGAACATCACGATCCCTGCTGGGACCTCTCCCCCTCCCTCCCTTCCAGGAGCTTGGGC
>NC_059432.1:10071289-10091492 GCF_021028975.2 Sphaerodactylus townsendi
GGATGTTACTAAGAGAGTTAGGCAAATCTAAGCGGGCAGTGACATCATTAATCACTTTAGTAATCTGAAAAGGTCCCACAAATCTCTTGCCAAGTTTGGAATATTTATGCACGTCTCTGAGATTTTTTGTAGATAAATACACCCAGGAGCCCACACGCAGAGGGAAATCCGAGCGGTGTTTATCCGCTTGCAGTTTTTGGGAGTCCTTTGCTTGTTGTAAGGCAGTCTGGACCGACTTCCATCCCTCGGCTAGGGATGAAATCCATTGTTGAAATTCTGGGGGGTCCAAAGCAGCTGCGGGTAGTTGTGGCAACGGCGGGAAGGAGCGACCAGACACAATTTCAAAGGGGGTTTTCTTTGTACTACTATGAACCGCATTGTTGTAGGCGTACTCCGCAAACGGAATAAGCTCGCACCAATTGTCTTGGTGGTAGTTGGTGTAACAACGTAAATACTGCTCTAGGGTTCTGTTCGTTCTCTCCGTCTCGCCGTCACTTTGAACGTGGTAGGGGGCGGCGACGGCCGGGGCGGCCCCCAACAACCCCAAAAACGCTTTCCAGAACTTTGAGATGAATTGGGGGCCGCGGTCGGAGACCACCTTAACGGGGGCGGAATGGAGACGGTAAACATGTTGAATAAACAGCCGTGCCAACTTAGGAGCGGAGGGGATGGAAGCACATGGAATAAAATGGGCTTGCTTAGAGAATAAGTCTACCACCACCCACAAAACCGTATTGCCATGACTTTCGGGCAAATCTGTAATGAAATCCATGGAGATGACTTCCCAAGGGCGGGAAGCTACCGGGAGAGGTTTCAATAGTCCATGGGGCTTTCCCGGGATGGTTTTGGCTTCTGCACAAACCGAGCAGCCTTTAATGTATGCCTCAATGTCTTTGCGCATTGCGCGCCACCAGAACTGCCGGCGGGCTAAGTGCAGAGTTTTCAAAAAGCCAAAATGTCCAGCCGAACGGGCATCGTGGCAAGCTTCAAGAACTTGCTTGCGGAGGGGGGGAGGCACGTACCAACATTCCCCCCTCCGCCAAACTCCATTCTCCAAACGCAATTGGGAGTCTCCTTCGGCCGCTGGAGGCTCATGCAGCCCCGCCTCCTCCAATTCCCGCAGGAAAGGAGAGACGAGACTGGGAACGGGGGGTGGAGGAGAAGTGGACGTTTGAGATCGGGTGACAGCCAACCCCAACTGGGAGGGGGTAAGAACAGTGCGTGGAATGTCTCGTAAGGCAGCCCCACCCCCCTCCCCGGGTAGGCGCGAGAGCGCGTCAGCCAGTTTGTTGGTTTTCCCAGGGAAAAAATGAACTGTAAAAGAGAAACGAGAAAAGAAATCGGCCCAACGAAGTTGTTTTGCGGACATCTTGAGGGGGGTGGAAAGAGCTGCCAGGTTTTTATGATCCGACCAAACTTGAAAGGGGTGCTTAGCCCCCTCCAGCCAGTGGCGCCAAGTGGAGAGTGCTGCTTTGATGGCCGCAGTCTCCTTGTCTCCCACAGTCCAGTTGAGTTCGGCACCAGAGAATTTTTTAGACAAATAAGCACACGGAACCAGTCTACCATCTTTATTTTTCTGCAACAGGGCTGCCCCAAGTGCTTTGTCCGAGGCGTCCACGTGAACCACAAACGGGAGATCCGGGTCAGGGTGCTTTAGGATAGGTTCGGTGGTAAACGCAGATTTTAATAGTTGAAAGGCTGTTTGACATTTCTCAGACCAGAAAAGGGGGGCCCCGGGCTTGGCGGACAGTGGATCTTTACCTTTAGTGCGTAAGAGGTCTGTGAGAGGGAGAGTCAGTTCAGCAAATTGGGGTATAAAATCACGATAGAAATTAGCAAAACCAAGAAACGACTGGAGTTCTTTGCGGTTGGTGGGGGCAGGCCACTGGAGGACTGCTTCAATTTTAGCAGGATCCATTGTTAAGCCCTCGGGCGAGATCCGGTAACCCAAATAGTCAATGGAGGTCTGATGAAAACAGCATTTGGAGAGTTTGGCAAAGAGAGAGTTGTCAAGCAAGCGTTTTAATACCTCTCGAACCAATATTTCATGCTCTTCTATAGTTTGCGAGTAAATTAAAACGTCATCTAAGTATACAACCACTCCCTTGTACAGTAAATCATGGAGAACTTCGTTGATAAGGGCCATGAAAGCTCCGGGGGCCCCACTTAACCCGAATGGCATTATTAAATATTCAAATTGTCCAAACTTTGTGTTAAACGCAGTCAGGTGTTCATATCCTTCAGCAATTCTGACTCTGTAATAAGCTTCTCTCAAGTCCAATTTAGTAAAAATGCGTCCTTTGCCGAGTGCATCTAAAAGGTCCTTGATCAAAGGCAAAGGATATTTATTGGACAGGGAGACCGCATTGAGACCTCGATAATCTGTGCAAAGCCGTAAAGACCCATCTTTCTTTTTGACAAACAAAACGGGAGCAGCGTGTGTGTGTTTGGTAGCCCGCCGTATGAACCCGCGAGCAAGGTTCTTATCTAAGAAGGCACGAAGTTCCTTCTCCTCATTGGGACTCATGCGGTAGATTCTACCCTTGGGTAGTTGTGCCCCTGGTTGTATGACAATTTTACAGTCAGTGTCTCTGTGAGGTGGCAACTGATCGCATTCCTGCTCCTGAAAAACTCTGGCTAGATCCTGATATGCAGGTGGGATGTCAATAGAATCGGGAGCAATCACTGGCTTCCTCAGTGATTGTGGTGTGTCAGGAGACGTTGGGTTTTCTTCCCAATTCATGTGTTCACCACAGGGAGGGTCAGTGAATTCTAGGATCCTTTCTTTCCAAATGAATTTTGGTTCATGTAACAATAACCAAGGCATGCCCAAAACTATGGAGTGTTTGGCCACTGGCGCCAAAATGAAACTAATTTTCTCCCAATGGTCGGCGCAACGGAGGAGAACCGGCTGTGTTTTGTACTGGGCCGGTCCTTCGTTTCCGAGGGGGCTGCCGTCCATCTGGGTGAATGGTATGGGCTTAGCCAGGGGAATTCGATCTAGACCTAGCTCCTCTGCCACCTGGGGCCGCATTAAGCAGTGGGAGCAGCCGGAATCCACAAGGGCTGAGGCTATAATGCGAGTGTGTTTAGCGGGGTTGGCCAGAAATGCTTGAACAGTAATGGGAGCGCTGCCTTCACTCACCGCGTCAGGAGTCGGGCCCATGTCCATGGGGGCTGAAGAAAGGCAAACAGCTGCTTCCCCCTCCTCTGGGTCGCCTTCGGTCACCGCTTTAGACGAGCCAGTGGGAGGCGGCCCTGACCTGCGTGGTGGTTTGGCCGACGGAGTGCGCGGAGTTGGAGCGGTTGGTTTTTGCTTCTTGGGACAGTTGGCGGCTAGATGACCTGGCCCTCCGCAGTAAAGACACAACCCAAGTCGGCGACGGCGTTCAGAGGTGGTTTCGGTAGGAGCGGCTGGGCTTGATTTGGTGGACACAGTAGTGGTTTTAGGGCGTGGGCGGCCTCCTTGACGAGCGTATTCCAAACGAGACGCCACTTGAGACCCCAACTGGATCCAATCTGCAATGGTACGAGGAACCCGAATTAAAAACACCGTTTCACGTAGTTTGCTGTCCACAGCATCCGAGAAGTATTCGCATTTCATGCGTTCAGGCCACTCAGGAGGAAGTCGAGCAGCCGCCGCACGAAATTCACGGACAAATTCTGCAAACGGGCGGTTGCCTTGCTGGATGGTTTTGATGGTGCGAATAGCTTCATTCTCGGCGCCTGGATCTTGAAAGCGCGCTCTTAAAGCTTGGAGGAATGCGGGCACTGTACGAGAGTCCTCATCCTGCAAATCCAAAACAGTCACGAACCAGTCGGCTGCTGCCCCATCCAGGACTGAGCCGATGTCCCGTATTTTTTCACGTTCAGACCGGTATAGATCATCATAGTCTTCCAAGTGGGCATTGAGTTGCAAGATGAAGTAGGGAAGTTTGGAAGCGGTCCCATCAAAACGGGCTGGTATCGGGGGGGCGGTAGTAGCCCCGTTCGACGGCCCTTGGCCCCTGCTGGGGAGGTGGTTGCGCTGGTTGAGCAGGTTGGGCAGGCAGCTGTTGTACGGGGGGGGCCGGAATCGGGGGCGCTGGCGGTGCCGCTGGCGTTTGGGTGGCAGGACCCAGGTACGTGGCCCCCCTGGCACCGGCATGATCAGTAACAGCATAGACTCCAACTTGGGACCCCCTGGTCTGCTGCCTCCTTAGTTCCCTCTCCAACGCAGCTAGCTCCCTCTCCTTGCGAGTCAATGCATCTTGGTGCGCATGCAAAGCAGCTTTTTCCCGTTCTAACTTAACCAGTTCGTCCCGTTTAAGGGCTTCAGTGAGTTCACTTTGCGTGCGCAGAGCCTGAACGCTTTCGCGTTGCCGTTGTAAATCCAGTCTGGACTGTTCCAGAACTTTATCATGGACTGACCGATTCTGGGCATATTGTCGTTGGAGCGCGTCTTTGGCACGGTCCAACTCGAGCTGGACTTCTTTGCGTTGCTGTTCTCGGTCCCTCTGCAGGTTTTCGCGCTCTTGCTGCAACTGTGCCCGTTCCTCCTCCCATAGCTGGCGTTCACGGTTCCATGCCGCTTGGGCATCTCGCAGTCGTCCCACTTCCTCATCCCAGTCCTCTCTCGATGGGAGACCCAGTCCTCTCTCGATGCCACAATGTAAGGAATTCCATAGACGCAGAAATAAAAGGCTTTGGGAGTAAAAGTCCATTTATTAAGACATCTTAGAAAGCTCAAGTACACGCAGTGGCAGGAATGACACTTCCCGCCAGAAGCACAGGTTATAATACCAGTCACCCCATCCCCCCTTCCTGCTTCCCATGGGAACAGAGGCTTCATCTCCCGCGCAAAGATAAAGTCTCCGCCGATGCATCTGGCCCATCGCCCGGGCTGTGGAATGCACTCAAGGTTACTTCACCATCAACACCATTGAATCCTTTACACCTTTTCACCCAAATTCGTGTTTTGCAATCTTGAGCAAATGCTGTTAACTTATCGTAGGTTAAAGGGATCTGCTCAAGTCTCTACCTAGTGTTTGTCCATGATGAGTAGGACAAGTTTGACCCATGAGGAAACTTGCATTCAACACATTTGGGGTTTTACACGTACATACTTTTTCACCCAAATTCGTGTTTTGCAATCTTGAGCAAATGCTGTTAACTTATCGTAGGTTAAAGGGATCTGCTCAAGTCTCTACCTAGTGTTTGTCCATGATGAGTAGGACAAGTTTGACCCATGAGGAAACTTGCATTCAACACATTTGGGGTTTTACACGTACATACTTTTTCACCCAAATTCGTGTTTTGCAATCTTGAGCAAATGCTGTTAACTTATCGTAGGTTAAAGGGATCTGCTCAAGTCTCTACCTAGTGTTTAGGAAACTAGCATTCAACACATTTGGGGTTTTACACGTACTTACTATTTCAGCCCAATTGGTGTTTTGCAATCCTAAGCAAATTCTGTTAACTTATCACAGATTAATGTGATTGCTCAAGACACAATCTGGTGTTTGTCCATGATGATTAGAACAAGTTTGACCCATGAGGAAACTTGCATTCAACACATTTGCGGTTTTACTATTTCACTTGTTCACTTACTATTTCAGCCCAATTGGTGTTTTGCAATCCTGAGCAAATGCTGTTAACTTATCATAGGTTAAAGGGATCTGCTCAAGACTCCACCTAGTGTTTGTCCATGATGAGTAGTACAAGTTTGACACATGAGGAAACTTGCATTCAACACATTTGGGGTTTTACACGTACTTACTATTTCAGCCCAATTGGTGTTTTGCAATCCTGAGCAAATTCTGTTAACTTATCACAGATTAATGTGATTGCTCAAGACGCAATCTGGTGTTTGTCCATGATGATTAGAACAAGTTTGACCCATGAGGAAACTAGCATTCAACACATTTGGGGTTTTACACGTACTTACTATTTCACCCAAATTCGTGTTTTGCAGTCCTAAGCAAATGCTGTTAACTTATCGTAGGTTAAGGGATCTGCTCAAGAGTCTACCTAATGTTTGTCCATGATGAGTAGTACAAGTTTGACACATGAGGAAACTTGCATTCAACACATTTGGGGTTTTACACGTACTTACTATTTCAGCCAAATTGGTGTTTTGCAATCCTGAGCAAATGCTGTTAACTTATCATAGGTTAATGGGATCTTCTGAAGTTGCCTCCTAGTGTTTTCCACAATGCCTAGAAGCAGTTTGACACGTGAAGAAATTAACTTCATAGCTTCATTGCTTCATCGCTTCATAGCTACATAGCTACATAGCTACACTCCATCATAGGTCTTGAACCTTTATTACGGACAATCAGGGAAGATGGTTCAGTTCAGGGTCTTGTCTCCTTGAGAAACCCTTCTTTTAAGCTCGCTACGATAGTGCATGCCGATGACGTCTACACTTGGGTTGGCAGGGATGAGGATCTAAGAAAGATTGCAATTTGTCTGGAAAGGTATCAGAAAGCTTCCGGTGCGAAAGTTAATTTGGAAAAAAGTAGATTGTTCACTTTGGACGGAGAAACAGCGAAAATCACGGTAAAATCATTGGGGATGAGTATACGACAAGGTGATGATGGTTGGAATCTGTTGGTAGAACCTCCCGGTACTGTAAAGAAAGTGAAAGAGCAGCAGTTGGAGCAGGAGGACGATGAAGTTGTTGAGAAATTGAAAATATTGGGAGTTTATTTTGATTTGACTGAGGACGGGTGGAAAGGGAATTGGCTTTCGTGGCAGGAGAAAGTAATCCAACGAATAGATATCTGGAAAGATTGGAAGTTGTCCACGGGACAAAAGGTTCAGTATTTTGTTACTTATTGTATCCCGGGGGGGAATTTTTTAGCTAGTGTTTATCCTCCACAAGAAAAAGTAATGAAGGTCGTAATTAAGAAAATGTTTTCATGGTTGTTTGGGAGAGTTACCTTCCCGTTGGCTCAAGTTGTTTCCTATCAGAGGCAGAAGAATGGAGGCTGGGGCCTGCCGGATATTGTGTTGTGGTTCTTGTGTTTTTTCATAGGTAATAATTGGGGTCCGTGGCAGAGAATTGAGGGAGATTCGGTAGATTTCTCTTCAACGGAATGCTATGATCCCCGAGTCTGGATGGAGTTCGCTCGAGGGTGGCAACAAACAGGATGGGGTGTAGAATGGTGGGATCATCAAAGGGATCACCCCCGGTTGATCAGCAGTAAGATTAGGGGTCTGTCTAGTTTTATGACTGAAGCGGTGAAACTGATGAAAAGGTATGGGATACAAGCCAGTGAGGTAAAGAGGCATTGTTTAGATGGAAAGGGCCAAATAGGATCTTTTTATTGGAACGTGTTGGACAGGGCTAGCTTACGTCCTTATTATGAAAGGAGGAGTTTGGCGACATCTATATCTCCCTATTTGAGGAACATCGTCTTTCCCATTCCTACGTTTACCGATGCCACGATACCTTTTTTTCTACGAGATATACGCTGGCGAGCCTTTTACCAGGTGCTCAAAGTAGGTGCGACTAGGTTTGGCTTACCTAAGGAGAGGGCCGGTTGTCCTAGAGTGGATTGTAAAGTCTTGTTGGCAGAAATTGCAGACGGAACAGGGGAGGCGTATCGATCCTCTGCAGAGCCTGAATCTGTTCCTCACGCGACGTGGACTTGTGTGGCAGTTAAAAAGGAGTGGTCTGCAGTAACGCGTGTCCTTCGTTGGCCTTTTTTAAAATTTCAAGGGTGGGAAACGGTTGTTTCAGGCCTAGAACCAGGAGATGGTTATGGGTACCCTTTTCAACCGTGGGTAAAAGAGGGGGGTGGTGCCTCACGTTTGAGTAGCTTACGAAAAGGTGATAAGGTTCCATGGTCCTTGGTTCGCTTAATAAACTTAGTGATGATGCACATAATTTTTACCAATAGACATAAGGAATTATGTACCGGAAGAGCAGTTTCTGTTGAGGAGACCACTCGCAGGGTATGTAGTTCATTGGCCAAGATTAACCTCTGGGAGAAGAAAAATACCAAACAGGACATTTGGTGGAAAAGATGGAGGTGGTTTGAGAGTGTCAATCCACCAGTTCCTTAAATGTAATTTGTACTTTGTAGCTTGTAATTTGTAAGGTATCAGTTATAACCTGGAATTTATTTTAATATGTAATTTGTAATTTGTAATTTGTAATTTGTGATTTGTAACATGTAATTTGTAATTTATATTTCTGAAAATATGTAAATAGGCAATTTCTACATTTGTAAATTTGTGTACATATGTTATAACAGTGGTTTATCTGGTTGTGTGCAGTCCTTTATAAGTCTTTTGAAATGTTTTCGAAGTGTATTGATGGTTATTGATGGTTATTGACTTTTTGCAGTTGTTTGTATTTATCTATTGGTAATTGCTTATATGTAGAAAGGTTTATCTTTAAATAAAAAATTATTTTCCTAAAAAAAAAATTATTTTCCTAACCCTAACCCTAACCCTAACCCTAACCCTAACACCCCAACACCCCAACACCCTAACACCCTAACACCCTAACCCTAACCCTCCTTCGGATAACTTGGGTTCTGGTTAAATGTTTTGATGGCCCACAGGGCAGAAGTTGAATGTTGGTGTAACGATGGTTTATTTTTGCATAATCTTGATATTGTATCATCAGCTATTTCCTTTGTTATTATTGGATGGAATTTAAAAATAAATATATATTTTCCTAATATATATATATATATTTTCCTAACCCTCACCCTCACCCTCGCCCTAAACCCTCACCCTAAACCCTCACCCTCACCCTAACCCTAACCCTCACCCTCACCTTCTAACCCTCACCCTCACCCTCTAACCCTCACCCTCACCCTCACCCTCTAACCCTCACCCTCACCCTCTAACCCTCACCCTCACCCTAATGGTGAAGGAGGGGGGTCCCAGCCCCTTGGGGAGGGTTTCCAGTCCAGCCACCATGGCTGTGGGGGATGTACCTGTCCAAGAAAGTTCAAATGGGGTCCCAAAAAGCCAAAACGGGGCTTCTGAGGGGGCTGGTGCTTCAGCAGGGAGTAGGAGCAAGGCAGAGGGGCTCATCAGTGGGGGGACAGGACCCCTGAAAAGTAGCACCCTGGCACACCTCGGAAAGCCCTTGCAGGGGGGAGAAACAGCTGTCTCCAGGGGAAAACTGGAGGATTTCTCCAGGGCAGCCCTGGAGATCTCTCAGGCATCAGATGGTTCAGTTCAAATTTCAGGGGAACGGCAGTTGGAGCTGACCTTTTCACCCAGACAGCCAGGCACCGAGCAGGGAGGGGGAGCTGTTGCTGGGCAGGTTGCAGCGCAGTCTTCCCCTTGTCCATCACTTTTTGTAGTCGGGCAGACTTTGGGAGGGGAGGGGGACCTGGTGAAGGGAGGGGGAGCTGTTGCTGGGCGCCCGGAGGTGCAGTCTTCCACCTGTCAGTCACTCCCTGTTGCTAGGCAGTCCCCAGGAGGGGAGGGGGAGAGGAGTGAGTTAGTTGTTGCTGGGCAGACAAGCCATAGCCCTTGTAATGGGGACGGGGAAGTTTTGATGGGGCAGAATGGGCAGGGGAAGACTGGTACAGCCCCCGGGGCTGATCACCACTTGGCGGGGTGCTTTTTGGACCCACTTGCCACCACTGGGGGAGGCCACAAGGGGGAGGGGCACCTCCAGGGGACATTTTTGCTTCCCAAAAAACACCATTTTTTGGACCCCAGCTAGTTCCAACCCAGGGGAAGTCGTGCTGCCCGTCAAACAGGGGTGGCAACCCGAATCCTGCCGCTCCACAGTAATGGGGGCTCGTGGGAGGAAACAAGGAAGGGGGGGCTGATTCCTGCAAACAAGGAAGGGGGGGCTGATTCCTGTATTTCAGATTCTGGCGGCTGCTCAGACTGTGGCGGTTACTCCACAGCCATGGAAACCGGTGAGGAGGACGGCGGCGGGTTCAGCTGGAACATGAAATGGGGGTCCCGGGGGGGCAGTTCTGGGTGTGAGAGCACTTCCGGGGGTTCCTCGGCACACTCTTCCAAAACACAGGTTTTGTCCCGGGAGGCTGCTCTTTTGGAGCATTGGCGGGCCCAATTGAGGCAGGGGATGTCTGAGGTTGAGCACCTCTTGTTGCCCGCAGAGGGAGGGCACATGGCCTTGCTCAAACTTTGGGGATTTTTGGCCTCTCGGTTGAAGTTCCCTGCCGTGCCGGTTCATTGTTTCCGTAAACATGGCCACCAAGCGCTCTGGGACATGCTGACCAAATATAGGCCTGCTATTCTGAGGGCCTGCAAAGGAGATTTCACCAAACCGGAGGAAGTGGCGCAGATCAGAACGGCCCGCTCTCTCACTCTGGCCATTGTGGAAAGGCTGTTGGTGGCTCGTAAAGCACGTTCCGGTTTCATTCCCCCTCCGGAGTGGCTGCAGGAGTCTTCCCTGATCCGGGATATGCAAGATATACGGGCGACGGGGGGTGAGGGCACCAACCCCTATTGGTATTTTCAGAGGAGGTTGGTCGAGGGGCTCCAGGAACCCATTAAAAGGGAGGAGTGGGAGTTCTGGTGACATCATTGCTCACCTGAGGCCTGTTTGGAGGGTGGTCGCGAGGGGAAACAGGGGGTTCACCCAACACAGCAGTCACGGGGGGAGAGGGGGCACAGTGGGGCTGCAGGGCAGGAGGGCCACTGGGGCACTTGTCTTCGCTTGAACAGTACAGGGAGCTGCGAACAGGGAATTCATCTGGGACCACCCCAGAGGCAGAGGCAGAGGAGGGTGGGTTCTCTTCGGGAGAAGCAACGGCCCAGGAGGGCGGGCAGGGGGAGGGACAGGGGGCACAACCGGTCCAGAAATCCTCTCAGGTTTTGTCTCCAGGGCATTTTGCTGTTGGCTCACCTACTCCTCAAGTCTCACAGGAGGTGCAGTTGGACCCTGTCGATTGGCCGGTACTACCGAGCACCTCCGGGTCTCCTGTTGCTGTGTCCATGCTGTGAGGGGATGTGAGTACTGCACCCGCACCTACACAGGGTGGCGACGTTCCCGCCAGGGTTTTGCGGCCCGGGTGCAAACGAGCACCGGGGGAGCCTCTGAACATGGGGGCTCCTTCTCCGGGGCAGAGTACGCTCTCCTCGGGGAAGGGGACCCTTGCCGTGGCCTGTGGGCCCAACCTAGACACACTGACAGGGCAGGAGGAGACAGCATTGACACTCACGGTGGAGGCTCCCCGCATGGATACAGCTGGAGTTGTTGCAAGCACATCTTTGAGTACACTGAGCCCAGTAGAGCAGAGAGGAGCTTTAGGTCAGGCGGTACCCGAAGGGCTGATAAACTACCAGCCGGTGGATGCTACGGAACGCCCCGACGGCTCCAGTGACACGCAATGCACCCAGCAAAGCACCCTTTGTGATGTAGTGGTCCGAGCGGAGGGAGAGGTCTCCGGTTCCCAGTCCCCGGCAACCATCGACAGTGCAGGAGCCCCTGGGCCGAACACTTCGATTCCAGCTGAACTGGTCATGCGGTCCAAGTCATACGCCCGTGCGGTGGGAGCGGACAGGCCTGGTCCTCAAAGTGCCAGACGGTCAGGCCCGTGGGCCACTTCCCGAGACGTGGTGGATGACAAGGAGATGCTCTCGGCCTACTATGCCGCATGCGAAAGGAACGAAGAGGAGGAAGCGGCGGCGGACCGCAAGTACATCGTTCGGGTTCGCTATCGGGGGCCCCAGCCGGAGCTTTTTATGAGTCGGGACAATTTTGTGAGTTCTTTCTTGCTTCAGCACATGCGGGTCCCAGCAGAACACATTAAGGCGGTGAGCATTCCTCCTGGTTCGGTAGAAGCGGACATCATGTTCCACACAGAACGGGCCTACCACAGCTTCTGGGAGTTGTGCAGGTCAGCCCAGAGGAATTCGGATCCGGTGTTTGCTCATCTGGAGCTGCAACCGTTGTTCCGTGGAGAGCACAGAGTCGTCACAGTTTATATCAGGTCGGATTGCAAAACACGAATTTGGCTGAAATAGTAAGTACCTGTAAAACCCCAAATGTGTTGAATGCAAGTTTCCTCATGGATCAAACTGCTCCTACTCATCATGGACAAACACTAGGTGGCATCTTGAGCACATCCCATTAAGCTATGATTAGTTAACAGCATTTGCTCAAAAATTTTGGCTGAAATAGTAAGTGCCTGTAAAACCCCAAATGTGTTGAATGCAAGTTTCCTCACGGGTCAAACTGCTCCTACTCATCATGGACAAACACTCGGTAAAGTCTTGAGCAGATCCCATTAAGCTATGATAAGTTAACAGCATTTGCTCAGGATTGCAAAACACAATTTTGGCTGAATTAGTAAGTGCCTGTAAAACCCCAAATGTGTTGAATGCAAGTTTCCTCAGCACACTCTTCAAGTTTCCTCAGCACACAGTACTGCTCCTACTCATCATGGACAAACACTAGGTGGCGTCTTGAGCAGATCCCATTGTCCTATGATAAGTAAACAGCAGTTGCTCAGGATTGCAAAAGAAGAATTTGGGTGAAAAAGTAAGTACGTGTAAAACCCCAAATGTGTTGAATGCAAGTTTCCTCACGGGTCAAACTGCTCCTACTCATCATGGACAAACACAAGGTGGCGTCTTGAGCAGATCCCATTAAGCTATGATAAGTTAACAGCATTTACTCCGAATTGCAAAACACAATTTTGGCTGAAATAGTAAGTGCATGCAAAACCCCAAATGTGTTGAATGCAAGTTTCCTCACGGGTCAAACTGCTCCTACTCATCATGGACAAACACTCGGTAAAGTCTTGAGCAGATCCCATTAAGCTATGATTAGTTAACAGCATTTGCTCAGGATTGCAAAGCACGATTTTGGCTGAAATAGTAAGTACCTGTAAAACCCCAAATGTGTTGAATGCAAGTTTCCTCATGGGTCAAACTGCTCCTACTTATCATGGACAAACACTAGGTGGCGTCTTGAGCAGATCCCATTAACCTATGATTAGTTAACAGCATTTGTTCAGCATTTGTTCAGGATTGCAAAAGACGAATTTGACTGAAATAGTAAGTACCTGTAAAACCCCAAATGTGTTGAATGCATGTTTCCTCACGGGTCAAACTGCAAGCACATCTTTGAGTACACTGAGCCCAGTAGAGCAGAGAGGAGCTTTAGGTCAGGCGGTACCCGAAGGGCTGATAAACTACCAGCCGGTAGATGCTACGGAATGCCCCGACGGCTCCAGTGACACGCAATGCACCCAGCAATGCACCCAGCAAAGTGCATTATTCTGCATCGTCATGGACAAACACTAGGTGGCATCTTGAGCAGATCCCTTAACCTTTGATAAGTTAACCGCATTTGCTCAGGATTGCAAAACACAAACGGCTGAAATAGTAAGAACCTGTAAAACCAGGTACCTGTAAAAATCAGTTCCCCTGAACCCTACCCCTGAGCCCCTCCCCCAGGCATGGGGGGTGCACCTGGAGAAGGTTTGTCTCCAAGCATCATTCCCCCCATACGCCTCTGTCCATTATATTAATTGTTCCATGTATAATGGGAGAGATTTGAACCCCTCCCTTACCTACGTGCCTTCTGTCTTTGGCTCTCTGATGTTCCTTTGTCTTTTTCTAGCACTTTAAAAAAGGGGCAGGCTGGTCAGCTTGGGGAATTGGAGCAGTGTTGGCCTCGGTCTTGGACTCTTTGAGCCTGTCCCAATAGCTTTGGGCTGTTGTGAACTGCAAATACAGAGGCATTCTTAGTTGTGAACTGCAAATTCTTAGTTGTGAACTGCAAATACAGAGGCATTCACAGGGTCATGGAATGTCCATGCTGGGTAGAGCTCTGGTCCCCCCCTCCCCCATTCCCTTCTGCCCACCATATTCCCCTTGATTTTTTGGTATCATCGCAATATCTGGCTACTTTATTTTCCTGACACTCAGAATGGTGTAGCGGTAAATTCTAATCTGGAGAACTGGATTTGATTCCCAACTCCTCCACATGGGCAGCTGATTGTTATCTGAATTTGTTTCCCCACTCCACATAAAGCTTGCTGGGTGATCTTGGGCTAGTTACAGTTCTCTCAGAACTCTCTCAGCTCCACCTACCTCACAAGAGGTAGGTGGAGCCTGCTCCTTCCCCCCCCCTCTGTTTTAACTAATTGATTAATTGTTTATTTGAATGAATTGATTGAATGATTGGCAATTATAACTGTAATTAATTTATTTGTAATTGATCGATTCGCGGTTAATTGGATTAGTGGCAATTAATTTAATTGTAATTGATTGCATTGTAATTAATTGAATTAATTAGATCATTATTGAATGTAATAGTGGGGTATTTAGTAGTAGGGATAGTTTAGATTAATTAGTGGGTGGTCCGTGAATTTACTGTGTAGTAGCTTGCCTATTGTTTAGTGTTAGTTGGTTAAGTATAGTTAGGGCAGTTTAGTGGCAAGCCGAGTCCACCTAAAGTGGAGAGTTTTGCCGGGGTTGAGTTAGAGGGGACAATTATAGGACATAGGGGCACCCCCTTTGGGGCTAGGATACCAGTACTGATGGGGCCGGGGCATGTATGATGGTAGGCTGGCCATATGAGAGAAGGTGGAGTGAGATGCGGCTATGCTTTCGTTCACCTTCTGACCTCCGTCCTATCCCGAGGGACGATGGTGGTTGGGTTCAGAGACACTCTGCTTCGTCCTTGGTGTTGATAAATGCCAGGTCCATAAATAATAAGACCGCAGTCCTCCGAGATTTTCTCGGAGTTCAGCAGATGGACCTGGCATGTGTCACCGAAACCTGGGTGCGAGAAGGCGAGACCACGCCACCGGGTTTCGCGTGTCTCCACCGATCACGAACACAGGGCCAGGGAGGAGGCGTGGCGATGTTCATCCGTGATTCCATCCCTTTTAGGGCCATCCCGGTCCCGGAGATCACTGGTATGGAGTGTGTCGGCCTGGAGTGGTTGGCATCGGAGAGGTTGGCTGTCCTTCTGGTGTACCGGTCGCCTAGCGCCCCAGGGGACGGCCTGCTGCGGCTGCTGGAGGTGGTGGCGGACTGGGCGCTGAGGTTCCCCAGACTTATTGTCCTGGGGGACTTCAACGTCCATGTCGACACTGCCTCATGTGCGGTAGCCGCGGACCTGGTGTCATCCATGGCGACGCTGGGTCTCTCCTTGGTAAATTCTGGCCCCACTCATGAGGCCGGTCACACTCTGGATTTGATCTTTGGGTCGGGTGTAAATGTGGTCATATCCTCTTGCAATAGAGTGCCATGGTCTGATCACTATGCCCTGAAGGTTCGGTTGAACATGCCACAACACCCCCGTCTAGGCGACGAGCGGATTTTTGCTCGCCCGCGGAGACTTATGGATCCTGTTGGATTCCTGAATGCTCTACTGGATCCTGAACCCACCAGCACCCTCGATGGACTAGTGGCGGATTGGAATACCCGCCTCTTTAATGCCATCGAGGTTGTTGCTCCCCGGCGCCCTCTAAAACCCCGGTCTCGACTGGCTCCTTGGTATACCGAGGAGCTACGCTGTCTGAAACGGGAGCTTAGACGGCTAGAGCGAGTGTGGAGGAAGTCTCGTGACGAGGCTGCGCGAACATCTTATAGGACGTTTATGAAGGCCTATGAGATGGCGATGAAGGAGGCGAAGAGAGTATTCTTCTCCTCCTCTCTCGCATCTGCTAGCTCCCGCCCAGCACAATTGTTTCGAACTATTCGGTCGCTTACCTCATTATCAGAGGGTTCAAAAAATGATCAATTGGCTATTAGCTGTGAGGCATTTATGAGCTATTTCGCAGATAAAGTCGCGTTGCTCCGCCAGGACCTTCCTGCCACTTTGGAGACAATTTGCGAACTGGAGGCTCCCTTGCCGTCTTCTGGCCCTTGCTTGGCCCAGTTTTCCCTGCTCTCGGAAGCCGCTGTTGACAGAGCCTTGGCTGCTGTTAGACCAACTACCTGTCCTCTGGATCCGTGCCCCTCTTGGCTTATTAAAATGTGCCGAGAGGAGTTACGACCCCACCTGTTGAATATTATCAATAGCTCCCTTGAGCAAGGAGTCTTTCCTGGTGGGTTGAAGGAGGCAGTGGTCCGCCCACTCTTAAAAAGACCGTCATTAGATCCTAGTGATCCGGCCAATTACCGCCCAGTTTCGAATCTTTCGTTTCTGGGGAAGGTAATTGAGAGAGTGGTGTTGGAGCAGCTTCAAGGTTTTCTGGAGGACACATCGGCCTTCGATCCCTTCCAGTCCGGCTTCCGTGCTGGGCATGGGACGGAGACTGTTCTCGTCGCCGTCACAGACACGCTCCGTATGCAGCTTGACCGAGGCGGATCGGCGCTGCTGGTACTATTGGATCTTACCGCAGCGTTTGATGTGGTCGATCACGATCTTTTGACCCACCGCCTGGCCGCTTCCGGGGTGCGGGGCACTGTCCTTCAATGGATTGCCTCGTTTCTCCGGGACCGGAGTCAGCAAGTGTGGTGCGGGGACAAGGCCTCCCGAGGGTGCCCGCTTTATTGCGGTGTACCTCAGGGAGCGCTGCTGTCCCCGCTGTTATTCAACATCTATATACGACCCCTTGCTCAGCTGGTGTGCGGAACTTTGGGCTGGTCATCACCAGTATGCTGATGACACCCAGCCCATTCTGTCGATGGAGGGGGGAGCCGTCACTGCCCCTGCAGCTCTACAGCACTGTTTGGAGGGGGTTGCTGGTTGGTTGAAGCAGGGCGGGCTAAAACGGAATCCAACAAAGACGGGAATCCTTTGGCTAGGCCGAGGGCAGGGGCAGAGGACTTTCAGCCGCCCAGCGGTGTGGGAGGGGGTCTCGTGGCACCCCAGCCCCCCCCTCGGATTCGCTTGGGGGGTCCACCTGGATTCGTCTCTTTCAGCGTGGAGACCCAGGTGGCCCCTTAACCCAGGTTGTGTTTTTTCATCTTCGGCAGGCCGGGCTGGCTGGCCTCCTTCCTCTGGCAAGCGGACCTGGCCACAGTGGTCCATGCTTCGCGTTGCTTCAGATTAGACTATTGCACCTTCGCTCTACGCGGGCCTCCCCGCTAGCGGCTGATCCGGAAATTAAGGCCGGTCTGGCGTGCGGCATTAATGTCTGCTCCCGCGAGCGGTAGCACAAAGATCACATCATGCCCGTGTTTTAAATGCCTGCACTGGCTCCCCGGTTAATTCTGGATCGTGTTGGGAGCTGTCGGTTTTTTAACAACTAAGGCCTTGCGCGGCACGGGACCCTCGACACTTCACGAGAACCGTCTGGCCCTATATGTCCCACGCCGGTCTCTGCGTTCCTGCGCGAGAGGCCAATCTGCTGTTGATCCCCGCCCCCTCTATGATGCGTACGGGCGCCACCAGGGCCAGGGCTTTCACGGCCCTGGCCCCTGCCTGAATGGAATGCTCTCCCCTCCAGCTGTCCGGGCCCTGCGGGACCTCAACGAGTTCCGCAGAGACCTGTAAGCCGTGAAACTTTCCACCGGACGCTTTAGGAGACCAACCCGCTGATCGCGGAATACCCTGGGAAACAAGCCATGCTGAGAAACACTCTAGACCCGCATTAAGAGGAGGTTTTAATAGTCGGATGCCATCTATTTTAAAACTTAAATAAGGTTTAATATTGAATGCTGCATTTTAAGTCTTAATTATTTTTATCTTGTTTTACTGTTTGTTGTTAATGTTGGACACCGCCCTGAGCCCTCCGGGGGAGGGCGGTATAAAAATGCAATAATAAATAAATAAATAAAATAAAGATGTCTGTCGTGGGGAGAGGAAGGGAAAGGAATTTATAAGCAACCTTGAATCATAGAGTTGGAAGAGACCACAAGGGCCATCAAGTCCAACCCCCTGCAATGCAGGAACACACAAAATATCCCGACATATGTCCATCCAGCCTCTGTTTAAAAACCTCCAAAGAAGGACTCCACCACTCTTTGAGGCAGTGAATTCCACTGTCGAACAGCCCTGATGGTCAGGAAGTTCTTCCTAATATTTAGGTGGAATCTCTTTCCCTTCACCTTGAATCCTTTACTCCGTGTCCTAGTCTCTGAGGCAGCAGAAAACAAGCTTGCTCCCTCTTTGACATGACATCCCTTCAAATGTTTAAACATAGCTATCAAGTCACCCCTTAACCTACTCTTCCCCAGACTAAACATCCCAAGCACCCTAAGCCTCTCTTCGTAGGGCATGGACTCCAGACCTTTTACCATTTTGGTTGCCCTCCTCTTGTCAATATCCTTCTTGAATTGTGGTGCCCAGAACTGTACACAATATTCCAGGTGAGATCTAATCAATGCAGAATAGAGAGGAACAATTACATCCCTCGATCTTGACACTATACTCCAATTGATACAGGCCAGAATTGCATTGGCTTTCTTGGCTGCTGCATCACACTGGTGACTCATGTTTAGTTTATGGTCTACTAAGACACCCAGATCCCTTTCGCAAAGCTGGTCCTTCCGCACTTACAGAATCCACTTTCACAACTGTTTGCAAGTGGATTGTGCTACTCTGCACAGCTGCGAACTGCATTGAAAGTGGATTGAAAGTGCATTATTCTGCATGTGTGGAAGGGACTGTAGTGTTGGCAAGCCAGGTGTCACCCATCCTAAATCTGTGCATTTCATTTTTTCTGCCTAAGTGTAGAATCTTACATTTATCTCTGTTGAAATTCGTTTTGTTTGTTTTGGCCCAGCTCTCTAATCTGTCCAGGTCATTTTGAATTCTGACTCTGGTCGATTCCCCACTTCAAAAATGGAGGTTGATACACACCGGTTTGGTTTGCTTCAGGACCTTTTGAGCGTGGTTTCATGGTCTCCACTGCAGCTTCTGCCCCCTTGGTCCCATAAACGCAGCAGCCATGCAGGACTCCCTACTGTCGGTGGATCAAATGCACATGATCTCCTCAGGGGCTGTCCTGATCTGCTGCTGCATTGCGCTGGGGCAGAATTTTTTTTAACTTTCAAACTAACAGATCCATGTCTCTGCGAGCATGCGTGGGAACATTTTTAAGTGAATGCAAAGTAGACACACACTCCCCGCCCCCTCCAATTGCCCCAGATCAATGTGTAGATGTGTAGACGTCTGTTTTTGTGCGAAAATAAAAAAGGCTACGCGCACATCACGCACACCCCACCGTAGCCTGATTTGACAGAAGGATCACGTCACTATCAGCGTTGGGAAACCCAAACCTGAAGTCAACCCCCCAACTTCCTCACTGCTCCACGCTCGGTGCATGGTTTTGAAAAAGGTGCACTTCCAACCAGGATCCGAAATGACGCACGCTGAGGGGTGGGAGGAGCGGCAGAATCAGGGTGACTGCATGTTGCTGCTGGTGTAGTGGGGAATGCTGCAGGACCCCAGGATATTTTCCGCAAGGAGAGCACATCAAATAGTGAGTGGGGAATCGGCCTCTGTCCTCTGGAGTATTAGCTACCCCTCCTAATTTTGTGTCATCTGCAGATTTGATTCGGTCTTCTTATAGGAGAGAAAATTGGGGTATACATCCAAAATCTTCTTTCTGGACTTTCCCACTGTCCATGCTGTCTTCCCTGAGCTGCACAGATGGATAAAGATTTTCTGAACTTTGCAACTGAGGCAGCTGCGTGTTTGGCACTGGAGGATTATTCTGACCAAGCTTGCTCTTGTATTCTGCTTGCTCTTGTATTCTGCTGAGTAAAATTTCTTGGATGGTTCTGCTAATACCCTGCCTGTATCCTCACCCACCCCCAGCTTGCTGTGGAATTTAGCAGTTTAAAAATGGCTGAATTGGAACTGCAGCAAAGCAATGTCATGTCGTCTTGTCCCCCTTGCAACTATTTTGGCACTCCAAAAGGCATGGGGGTGGGATGGGGGGAACTACAAGATTGCATGAATCAACTGTTAAAATGCCATATTTTCATCTAAAATGCAGCAGCAATGATGAGCTTTCCTTCCTGAATCCTGTTAATGTGTAGTTTGTTAGCAGGAAAATTCAGATTGTCCCCACGCTCATGGCAGCCATTTTTCCCTGACCCCACAGCAGCCATTTCCTCCACCTGCCTTCAGGTTTAATTTTTTAAAAAAATCACCTCTAGAACATTGTTATATTGACAAATCATTGTAACAATAGCTGCCATGGGCTCTCTAAATTCTCAGCTTTAATTTCTTTTACACATTTCTAGTTCCATCTCTTGTGGAGGTATAAAGGAAAAGTTATATTTCTGTGAGGGAAAGGTCTAGTGCCATGGTGGCGAACCTTTGGCACTCCAGATGTTATGGACTACAATTCNC